>NC_087343.1:91179848-91482878 GCF_030014295.1 Loxodonta africana | reverse complement strand
TGTTAGGTGCCATCGAGATGGTTCCAACCCCTAGCAACGCTACGTACAACAGAATTTTCTAAAACATGAGTCAGCACCATCGTCACAATCATTGCTATGTTTGAATCCATTGCTGTAGCCACTTTGTCAATACATTTCATAGAGAGTCTTCCTCATATTCACTGACCCTCTACCAAGCATGATTTCCTTCTCCAGGGAGTGGTCACTCCTAATAAAATGTCCAAAGTATGTAAGTCTTGCCATCCTCCGTTCTAAGAAACATTCTGGCTGTGCTTTTCCAAGACAGATTTGTTCATTCTTCTGGCCCAAACCCAAAACCCAGCGCTGTCTAGTCGATTCCAACTCATAGCGACCCTTCTTCTGGCAGTCCCTGGTATATTCAATATTCTTTGCCAACACCATAATTCAAAGTCAGCAATTCTTATTTGGTCTTCCATATTCATTGCCCAGGTTTTTCATGCATATCAGGTGATAGAAAATACCGTGGCTTTGGTCAGGTACACCTTAGTCCTCAAAGTGACATCTTTGGTTTTTAACACTTTAAAGAGGTGTTTTGCAGCAGATTTGTTCAATGCAATGCATCCTTTGATTTCTTGACTGCTGCTATCATGAGCATTGATTGTGGATCCAAGTAAAATGAAATCTTTGACAGCTTCAATCTTTTCTCCATTTATCATCTTGATGCTTATTAGTCCAGTTATGAGAATGATTCTTTTCTTTATGTTGAGGTGTAATCCATACTGAAGGCTGTAATCTTTGATCTTCATCACTAAGTGCTTCAAATTCTCTTCACTTTCAGCAAGAAAGGTTGTGTCATCTGCATAACACAGGTATTAATGAGTTTTCCACCAAACCTGATGCTATGTTCTTCTTCATATAGTTCAGCTTCTCATACTATTTGCTAGGCATACAGATTGAATAAGTATGTGAAAGGATATGACACTGATGCTCACATTTCCTGATTTTTTTTTAAATTAATTTTTATTAAGCTTCAGGTGAACATTTACCATTCCAATCAGTCTGTCACACATAGGTTTACATACATCTTACTCCCTTCTCCCACTTGCTCTCCCCCTATTGAGTCAGCCCTTACAGTCTCTCTTTTCGTGCCAATTTTGCCATCTTCCCTCTCTCTCTATATTCCCATCCCCCCTCCAGTCAAGAGTTGCCAACACACTCTCCCGTGTCCACCTAATTTAATTGGCTCACTCTTCATCAGCATCTCTCTCCCCCCCGCTGACCAGTCCTTTTCATGCCTGATGATTTGTCTTCGGGGATGGTTCCTGTCCTGTGCCATCAGAAGTTCTGGGGAGCATTGTCTCTGGGATTCCTCTAGTCGCATTCATATCATTAAGTATGGTCTTTTTATGAGAATTTGGGGTCTGTATCCCATTGGCCTCCTGCTCCCTCAGGAGTTGTCTGTTGTGCTCCCTAGCAGGGCAGACATTGATTGTGGCCGGGCACCAACTAGTTCTTCTGGTCTCAGGATAATGTAGGTCTCTGGTTCATGTGGCCCTTTCTGTCTCTTGGGTTCTTAGTTGTCGTGTGGCCTTGGTGTTCTTCCTTTGCCTTTGCTCCAGGTGGGTTGAGACCAATTGATGTATCTTAGATGGCTGCTTGTTGGCATTTAGGACCCCAGACGCCACAATTCAAAGTGGGATGCAGAATGTTTTCATAATAGAATTATTTTGCCCGTTGACTTAGAAGTCTCCTCAAACCATGTTCCCCAGACCCCAGCCCCTGCTCCGCTGACCTTTGAAGCTTTCATTTTATCCAGGAAAGCTCTTTGCTTTTAGTCCAGTCCAATTAGGCTGACCTTCCGTGTATTGTGTGTTGTCTTTCCCTTCACCCAAAGCAGTTCTTAACTACTGATTGATCAATAAAAAACCCTCTCCCTCCCTCCCTCCCTCCCCCCTTTGTAACCACAAAAGTATGTGTTCTTCGTTTTTTCTGTTTCTCAAGATCTTATAATAGTGGTCTTATACAATATTTGTCCTTTTGCCTCTGACTCATTTCGCTCAGCATAATGTCTTCCAGATTCCTCCATGTTATGAAATGTTTCAGAGATTCGTCACTGTTCTTTATTGATGCTTAGTATTCCATTGTGTGACTATACCACAATTTATTTACCCATTCATCCGTTGACAGACATCTTGGTTGCTTCCAGCTTTTTGCTATTGTAAACAGAGCTGCAATAAACATGGGTGTGCATACGTCTGTTTGTGTGAAGGCTCTGATTTCTCTAGGGTATATTCCGAGGAGTGGGATTTCTGGGTTGTATGGTAGTTCTATTTCTAACTGTTTAAGATAACGCCAGATGGATTTCCAAAGTGGTTGTACCATTTTACATTCCCACCAGCAGTGTATGAGAGTTCCAACCTCTCCACAGCCTCTCCAACATTTATTATTTTGTGTTTTTTGGATTAATGCCAGTCTAGTTGGTGTCAGATGGAATCTCATCGTAGTTTTAATTTGCATTTCTCTAATGGCTAATGATCGGGAGCATTTTCTCATGTATCTGTTGGCTGCCTGAATATCTTCTTTAGTGAAATGTGTGTTCATATCCTTTGCCCACTTCTTGATTGGGTTGCTTGTCTTTTTGTGGTTGAATTTTGACAGAATCATGTAGATTTTAGAGATCAGGCGCTGGTCTGAGATGTCATAGCTGAATATTCTTTCCCAGTCTGTAGGTGATCTTTTTACTCTTTTGGTGAAGTCTTTAGATGAGCATAGGTGTTTGATTTTTAGGAGCTCCCAGTTATCTGGTTTCTCTTCATCATTTTTGGTAATGTTTTGTATTCTGTTTATGCCCTGTATTAGGGCTCACATTTCCTGATTTTAAACCATGCAGTATCACATTATTCTGGTCAAACAACTGCCTCTTGGTCTATGTACATTTTCCACGTGAGAACATTTAAGTGTTTTGGAATTCCTTTCTTTGCAATGTTATATAATGCCTTAGGACCTACACAGTCAAATGTCTTTGAATAGTCAATAAAACACAGGTAAACATCTTTCTGGTATTCTCTGTTTTCAGCCAGTATCCATCTGACCTTGGTAATGTTATCTCTGTTCCATGTCCTCTTCTGAATCCTGCTTAAATTTCTGACAGTTCCTTGTTGACTTATTGCTGCAACCATGTTTTAATTAACTTCAGCTATATTTCACTTGTGACTGGACAGTGTTTAGTTCTGTTGTACATGGGGTCACTGTGAGTCAAAATCGACTTGATGGCACCTAACAACAACAATGTGATGTTAATGATGCTGTGTTATAATTACCACAGTTTGTTGGATCACCTTTCTTTTAAATAGGCATAAATATGGATCTTTCCTGTCTGTTGGCCAGGTAGCTCTCTTCCAATTTTTTTTTCAGCATAAAGGAGCGGGCACTTCCAGTATTGTATATGTTTTATTGAAACATCTCAACTGGTATTCCATTAATTCATTGGAGTCTTGTTTTTTGTCAATGCCTTCAGTGCAGCTTGGACTTCTTCCTTCAATACCATCTGTTCTTGATCACGTTCTAGCTCCTAAAATGTTTGAACATTGATCAATTCTTTTTGGTATGGTGACTGTTTATTTCTTCCATCTTCTTTTGATGCTTCCTATGTCATTCAGTATTTTGCCCATATTTGCAACTCGAGGCTTGTGTTTTTTCATCAGTTTTTTTCAGCTTGAGAAATGCTGAGCATGTTCTTCCCTTTTGGTTTTCTAACTCCAGATCTTTGCACATGTCATTATAATACTTTTTCTTCTCCATCGGCCCTTTGGAATCTTCCATTCACCTTTTACTTCATCATTTCTTCCATTTGCTTAAGTTTTTCTACGTTCAAAAACAAGTTTCAGAGTCTCTTCTGACATCCATTTTGGTCTTTCTTGCATTCCTCTCTTTTTAATGACCCTTTGTTTTCTTCATATATGATGTTCTTGATGTCATCCCACACCTGTCTGGTCTTTAGTCATTAGTGTTCAATGCATCAAATCTATTCTTGAGATGGTCTCGAAATTCAGGTGGCATATGCTCAAGGTCATACTTTGGCTCTTGTGGACTTATTCTAATTTTCTTCAACTTCAACTTGAACTTGCATATGAGCAATTGATGGTCTGTTCCACAGTCATCTCTAGGCCTTGTTCTGACTGATGATATTGAGCTTCTCAGTCTCCTCTTTCCACAGATGCAGTCAATTTGATTCCTGTGTATTCTGTCTGGTGAGATCCACGTGTAGTCACTAGTTATGTTGTTGAAAAAAGGTATTTGCGATGAAGAAGTTGTTGGGTCTTGAAAATTCTATCATGTGATCTCAGGTGTCATTTCTATCACCAAAGCCATATTTTTCAACTGCTGATCCTTCTTCTTTGTTTCTAACTTTTGCATTCCAATCACCAGTAATTATCAATGCACATTGATTGCATGTTCGATCAATTTCAGACTGCAGAAGTTGGTAAAAATCTTCAATTTCTTCAGCATTGACCTTAGTGGTTAGTGTGTAAATTTGAATAACAGTAGTATTAACTGGTCTTCCTTGTAGATGTATGAATATTATCCTATTGCTGACATCATTGTACTTCAGAGTACACCTTGAAATGTTCTTTTTGATGATGAATGGGATGCCATTCCTCTTCAATTTTTCATCCCCATCATAGTAGACCATTTGATTGTCTGATTCAAAATTGCCAGTACCAGTCCATTTCAGCTCTCTAATTCCTGAATATCTATCTTCAAGTGTTCCATTTCAATGTTGACAATTTCTAATTTTCCTAGATTCATACTTTGCACATTCAATGTTCCAATTATTAATGGATGTTTGCAGCTGTTTATTTTCACTTTGAGTCATTCCCCATCAGCAAATTAAGGTCCTGAAAGCTTTACTCTATCCATGTCATTAAGGTCAATTCTACCTTGAGGAGGCAGCTTTTCCCCAGTCATATTTTGAGTGTCTTCTAACTTTAGGGGCTTATCTTCTGGCAGTGTATCAGACAATATTCCACTGCTATACATAAGGTTTTCAAAGGACAATTTTTTAAGAAGTATATCTCTATGTCCTTCTTCCCAGTCTGTCTTAGTATGCAAGCTCCACTAAATCTGTCCACCATGGCTGACCCTGCCAGTACTTGAGATACTGGTGGCATGACTTCTAGCATCACAGCAACACACAAGCCACCACAGTGTGACAAGTTACAGATAAGTGTTGGATTCTCTAATATATAATGCATGATGTCCTTCTCCTGGGACTGGTCCCTAATGATAACTTGTCAAATATACTTGAAAAGAAGTCTAGTCATCCTCACTTCTAAGGCATTCTGGCTGTACTTCTTCACAGATAAATTTTAATAGATTAATTTCTAGATGTCAGAGGTCTATGTGCATTCTTTCCTGATATATATATTTACTGAGAACAGGCTATTGTTCTAGGCCTCTGTCCAATAAACTTTATACTTCTTCTTTCATATCTCCTGTTAATTTTCATTCTAACATAGGTATAGGTACCCCAGTCCTGAAACTTACTGTGTTATGTTACCCTGTAGTGTAAAACTCACTGACAAATTAAACACAGGGTCAATTTACTTTTAAATATTGGTAGTATTGTTCAGAAAGGGAATGACACTAGTGAATGATACAGTTTTACATATTGAGTGGTTTCAAATTCTTCATTTTAAACAAAAATTGAAGAATAAACAGACTTGTGAGCTGATAGAAATTAAAAAAAAAAAATAGATTTTGAGTGAAAAATTATTACCACCTTTTCCAAATAGTTTTAAGGTAGTTTAAAGAATTGAGTGACATTATGTGGGTGTTTGTGTTTCCTAAGATGGTTGCAAAATTTCTCATATAAAATTTTCTTTCCAATAAGAATGAGTTTGCCACATTCCTATCAAGAAATTGAGTCCATTTTTTATCCGCTTGAGTATGGGTGGGCTTTCTAATCTGTTTTGACCAATAGAATGTAATAGAGTGAAGCCATACACATTCTAACCCTGAGCATTAAGAAAAGTGTATCTTTTCCCTTTACAGCTTGAAGTTCTTCCAGAATGGAGGAAAGCCTAAGCAGCTACATGTTAAAGAGGCTATGTGGAAAAGAACAGAGGCCCAACTGACAAGTCCAGCTCAGTGTCCAGTCATTACCAACTGCCAAACACATGAGTGAGAACTTTGGTCATTTCAACCGTCCTAACATCTCAGCCAATACTACATGAATGAAGCAGAAGAAGTTTCTGGTCAAACCGCATAATAATGGGAAATCATACATTTTATGGTTTAAACTTCTAAATCCTGGTGTGGTTTGTTAAATATAGGAAATAATTGAGAAGAAAATTCAGTGCAAACCTCCAGTTCTCATCTACACATTTTGCCAAAAAATTTCTCAGCACTTATATCTACAAAAAAGGAAAAAAGAAAAGCTGAAAAATTAACTACTTGCTCATTAATCAATGCTTTTCCAACATTACTGCTTTTATATTTTTATAAGTATTTAATTTCTAATATATTTGTTTTTGAAATTCAGACTAATGATAATTTTTTATTATATCTGAGCTCAAAAAATTTAGCAGAGAGTCTTTTGAAAATGGAAAAATTATTTTTTCAAGTTTAATTTAGATGCTGATTTTATTGGAGAATAGTAAAGATTTAATTAGAGACTTTTAAGCGTAAAAAATATTGCCATAGTATAAAATTCTGTGGAGTAAGCAGATGGTAACAAAAACTCAAGAAATAAAAAGATGTAAATATTTTTTAATATAAAAAAAAGCATTCTTTTGTTTTTAAAATGTATAATTGATGTCTTTAATTTTCTAGTGTACGGGGAGTCAATAAAGTATAAAAGGGCAATGAACAAGTTTCGTTTTATAATGACAATATTTACAATTTACTGGAAGGTATTTTTTTTATATGTAAAAAATAATTGGCCCTTTCACATATCTTAATGATAAAGTCTAATATTATCTTAAAAAAGTGCAATCATTGATCTATATGTCTGAAAGCACTACCATTAATATTAATCAATGAATTGTTATAGCTTTTTTTTAATAATACATAGACAAAAACAATTAAAAATGGACATAAGATTTTTAATCTTTTCTAAAAATAATTTTAGATATTGAGAAAAATAATACAAAAAAAATTCTGTATAACGTTGTCTCAGTTTTCCCTAACATTAACATCTTATAAAGTCATGATACATTTATCAAAAATAAGAAACTAACATTGGTACAGTACCGCTAACTAAATTACAGATGCAGTTTGGATTTCACAGGTTTTTACTAAGATCCTTATTTCTGATCCAGATTTCACATTGCATTTTTTTTTTTTTAAGTTGTCATGACTCTGTTACTGTTTTTGTTAAGTTTTCTTCAGTCAGCTCAGATTTATGGATGACAAAACAACATGTTGTCAGATCCTGTGCTACCTTCATGACACTCTCAGCTCCCTTAATTTGTAATAGTGTCTTACACTTTCCTTTTTATTCAAAACCTCAGCGCTTTTGAAGAGTACTTGTAAGGTAGAATGCCTCTCACTTTGGGTCTGATGTTTTCCCTTGATTTGGCTGGGTTATGTCTTTTAGGGAAGAATACCATAGAGGTGAAGCGATCCTATAGTATTACATCGTGAAGCACATTGTATCAGCACTACTTTTCGTGAATGATGTTAATCTCAATCACTTGATTAAGGTAGTGCTTGCCAGGTGTTTCCACTGCAAAATTACTGTATGTTTGTTTGTTTTTCTATTTCCATACTCTATTTGTTAAGAGTGAGTTGATAAACCAAGGGGAGGGTAAATAAATTCCACCTCTTGGAGAGAGAAGTATCTAAATTAATTATTTGACAGTCTTCTGTGCCCAAGATTTGACTCTTCGATTCCCCCCAAATAACATAAGATTTTAACTGACAGTCATGCAAAAGAAGATATAGAAATAGTTAGTAAACACATAAAAAATTGCTCAACATCATTAGTTTTCAGGGAATGAAAAATAAAACTGTAGTAAATACAACTGCACACCTATTCAGAATAACAAAGGCAGACAAAGACATTGTTGGCAAAGATGTGGAAACCAGAACACTGGGAATATAAAATCATACAGCTTCTTTGGAATTCTTAAGGGTTTAAACATACACTTACCAAACAGTTTTTCTCATAGTTGTTTCTTTTTTTTTACCCTCAAAGGAAAATAGGCAGGCCAATATTGTACCCACATATTCTTGAAAATTTTATTTATAATAGTTAAAAATTGAAAACAACCTGTGGATAGCTAAAGTTATACACCGACTTATACCTTATATTTACATACTTAAACAATTCTCAGTGGTTTGGCAGATGTCTTAGGCTGGGTTCTGTAGAGAAATAAAGCCAGTCAAGCATATAAATACATATATATATATATGTAGAGAGAGATTTATATTGAGGAAACAGCTCACATGATTGTAGAGGCTGAAAAATACCAAATCCATGAATCAGGATAGAGGCTTCTCCTGATTCATTTAGCTGCAGAGGCTGGAGAACCCAAGATCACCAGGTTAGGAAGCATGACTCTTGCTCACAGGCTGTGAAGATCGATGAATCCCAAGATGGGCAGGTAAACTGCTAGCTCAACCCCAAGAACTGGAGGTCAAATGAACAAGAGGCAGCTGCAGGATCCAGAGTAAGCGAAAGTCAGAATCCCTGCTTATATTTGGATGCAGGCCACACGCCCAAGGAAATTTCCTTTCAACTGATTAGCTACTCATAGCAGATCACATCATGGGAGTGATCACATATGAACACTGAGAATCATGGCCCAGCCAAGCCAAGTTGACAAAGAATCTTAACCATCACAGCAGATATTAGGTAATTATCTTCCATTCTGTGATCTGGCATGAGCAATCAGTTGAAAACCAATCAGTTTGGCCTGCAGTCAATCAATCTCTCTCTCTCTCTCTCTCTCTATGTATGTGTGTGTGTGTGTGTGTATGTGTTCTGGCAAAGTGCTCTTTGGCTCCCGCATCTGATTTGTCATCCTTTGATGTCTGGTTCTTGGGACATGAGCCAGCAGCCTACCATCTGACCTGCAGATTTTGGGATTTGCCAGTTCCCACAACCTCAAGAGCCATCAGCCTTCTCCCTGACCTACCAATTTTGGCTCTTTCAGTCCCTGCACCACATGAGTTAGGAGAAGCCTCCAGCTGGATGCATGACCCACGGATTTGGAACTTACCAGCCTCCTCAACAGCATGAGTTATTTTCTTGAGACATTTCTCTCTCTCTACATATATATATGTATATATACATATATACACACACACATGCATACTTCACTGATTTTGCTTCTCTAGAGAACTCAGCCTAAGATACAACTGAATGTTAATGAATGAATGAAATGTGGCATATCCATAGTGTAGTACTACTCTTGGCAATAAAAATAAGTAAACTACTAATACATGCAGTGACATGTATAAATCTCAAAATCGCATGGCAAATGAAAGAAACCAAACACAATAGTGTACATAGTGTATGCTCCATTTATATGCAATTTGAGGAGATGCACACTAACCTATAGTGATAAAAAGTTTACCTCTGACAGGCATTTGGAATTGACTACAAAGAGGAATGAAGAAGGTTTTAGGGTGATGGAAATGTTCTGTACCTTGATGGTTTGGTGGTTTCAGAGGTGTATACATCTGCCAAAACTCGCTGGATTGTACATTTTAAAGTTTATTGTGTATGAATTAAATTTCATTAAATAATACATGAGACAGGCCATGAATTTTTTTTTTTAATATTTTCAGACTTTGTTGTTGTTAGGTGCCGTCAAGTCAGTTCAGACTCATAGCGGTCTTATGCCAGCAGAATGAAACACTTCCTGGTCTTGTGCCATCCTTACAGTTGTTACTATGCTTAAACCCATTGTTACAGTCACTTTGTCAATCCTTCTTATTGAGAGTCTTCCTCTTTTTCTATGACCTTCTACTTTTTTTGGTTTTCTACTTTACCAAGCATGATGTCCTTCTCCAGAGGCTGATCCCTCCTGATAACATGTTCAAAGTATGTGAGACATAGTCTTCCCATCCTTGCTTCTAAGAAGCATTCTGGCTGTACTTCTTCCAAAACAGATTTGTTTGTTTATTTGGCAGTTCATAATATATTCAATATTCTTCTCCAACACCACAGTTCAAAGGTGTCAATTCTTCTTTGGTCTTCCTTATTCATTGTCCAGCTTTCGCATGCATATGAAGTGATTGAAAACACTATGGCTTGGGTTAGGCACACGTTAGTCCTTAAGGTGACATCCTTGCTTTTCAACACTTTAAAGAGATCTTTTGCAGCAGATTTGCCCAATGCAATGCGTCTTTTGATTTCTTGACTGCTCCTTCCATGGGTGTTGATTGTGGATCCAAGTAAAATGAAATCCTTGACAACCTCAATCTTGTCTCCATTTATCATGATATGCTTATTGATCCAGTAGCGAAGACTTTGGTTTTCTTTATGTTGAGGTATAATCCATACTGAAGGGTGTGGTCTTTGATCTTCACCAGTAAGTGCTTCAAGTCCTCTTCACTTTCAGCAGGCAATGTTGTGGCATCTGCATATCACATATCATATAGTCCAGTTTCTCAGGTAATTTGGTCAGCATACAGATTGAATAGGTGTGGTGAAAGGATACAACTCTGACACACACCTTTCCTGACTTTAAACCAGGCAGTGAACCCTTGCTCTGTTCAAACAACTGCCTCTTGATCCATGTACAGATTCCTCATGAGCACAATTAAGTGTTCTGGAATTCCTATTCTCCGCAATGTTATCCATAACTTGGTATGATCCACACAGTCAATTGCCTCAGCACAGTCAATAAAACACAGGAAAACATCTTTCTGTTATTCTCTGCTTTCAGCCAAGATCCATCTGACATCAGTAATGATATCCTTCGTTCTATGTCCTCTTATAAATCCAGCTTGAATTACTGGCAGTTCCATATTGATATACTTCTGTAGCCACTTTGGATGATGTTAAGCAAAATTTTGCTTGGATGTGATATTAATCATTCTGCTTGATAATCTTCACATTCGGTTGGATTACTTCTTGGGAATAGGCATAAATATGGATCTCTTCCAGTTGGTTGGTCAGGTAGATGTCTTCCAAATTTCTTCGCATAGACAAGTGAGCACTTCCAGCACTCCATCCATTTGTTGAACCATCTCAATTGATATTCCGTCAATTCCCAGGGCCTTGTTTTTCACCAACGCCTTCGGTGCAGCTTGGACTTCTTTCTTCAGTACTATTGGTTCCTGATCATACGTTACCTCCTGTAACCATTGAATGTTCACCAATTCTTTTTTATATAGTGCCTCTGTGTATTCCTTCCATGTTATTTTTATGCTTCCTGCATCGTTTAATATTTCCCCCATACAATCCTTCAGTATTGCAACTCGAGGCTTGAATTTTTTCTTCAGTTCTTTCAGCTTAAGAAATGCCAAACGTGTTTTTCCTTTTTGGTTTTCTATCTCCAGGTCTCTGCATGTGTCATCATAATACTTTGTCTTCTCGAGATGCCGTTTGAAATGTTGTGTTTAGCTCTTTTACTTCATCATTGTTTCCTTTTGCTTTAGCTGCTCGTTGTTCAAGAACAAGGTTCAGAGTCTCTTCTGACATCCATTTAGGTCTTTTCTTTCTCTCCTGTCTTTTTAATGACCGCTTGATTTCTTCATGTATGATGTCCTTGATGTCATTCCACAGCTTGTCTGATCTTCAGTCATTAGTGTTCAACTCATCAAATCTGCTCTTGAGATGGTCTCTAAATTCAGGTGGAATATACTCGTTTGTGCTTTGGCTCTCACGAATTTGTTCTAATTTTCTTCAGTTTCAGCTTGAACTTGCATATGAGCAATTGATGATCTGTTTCACATTCAGTCCCTGGTCTTGATCTGACTGATGATATTTAGATTTTCCATCTTCACTTTCCACAGATGCAGTCAATTTGATACCCGTGTATTCCATCTGGCAAGGTGTGTGTGTATAGTCATTGTTGATATGGCTGACAAATGTATTTGCAATGAGGAAAAAGTAATTGGTTTTGCAAAATTCTATCATGGGATGTCCAGCATCTTTTCTATTGCCAAGGTCATATTTTCCTATTACAGATCTTTTTCTTTGTTTCTAACTTTCACATTCCAATCACCAGTAATTACAGTGCATCCTGATTTTCAGACTTAGATAAGCAAAAGTTTGGCAATCACTGTGTTAGACCATCATTTCTGATAGCAGGGACCATGTTCTGCTTCTGAAAAATTTTATTCTTCTAATTCCAGAGACCAAATTTACAGCTACAAAATTGGCCACTGAATGAAAAAATATTGACCAACTACTCTCCCATTTACATCTTTTGTATTACAAATTTTTTTTTTTAAAAAAAATCCTTCCTATTTCTTAATTTTAGAAAATTAAGATAAAGATTTCTGAAAATTCTTCTATTGATACAGTGTTTAAAATGACTAAGTTAAAATACCTTGCAAATTTGTATGTGTCCATGCACTTAACCAATCTAAATTTGCTCTCAGAATCCTATTATTCCTTGGCATATGTACGGGTCTCAAATGTCATCAAAATCCGTACTCACTTTTGACTTCACCAAATATTCATTTTTTTCTAGGTGACTGTAGGTACTGGGTCTGAATAGAATGAAAATATTATAAATATATACAAATTCACATACACAACCTAACACACAAACAGGTGTGCATATGTGTTTTTTTAACAATTATCTTGGAGTACATCATTCTACCCTCTTATTCTCTTATACAATCAAAAATTTTATCTTGTGAAATTAATACTCTGATTTGTAATACACTAATTTAGTCAACATTGGAATATATTAAATGATTTCTTATGAAACTAGAGAAACAATATAGTTTGAGGCAGTTAATATGGACATCTTATATTAAGGTCTTAGATTTTATAATTTCATAATAACATAAAGGAAGTGGTATGTTAAAAAAACAACTATCAATGCAATTGTGACTATTGAAAAGTTTTAAATATTGGGTTTTTTTTAATCAGTTATGTAACCACAAATATCCTAGAAATATCTTTGCCTCCTGAGAAATATTCTTTGAGGTTATTTTATACATTACGTTAAAGGGAGAGTGATTTAACATATATTTCCATGTACCCAACCCAGTGCCGTTGAGTTGATTCCGACTCATAGCGACCCTATAGGACAGACTAGAACTGCCCCATGGAGTTTCCAAAGAGCGACTGGTGGATTTGAACTGCTGACCCCTTGGTTAGCAGCCGTAGCACTTAACCACTGCACCACCAGGGTTTCCATATTTCCATGTACTTGGTATAAATTTACAAAATGATTATACGAATATTTATTTGAGCTAAAAAAAAAAGTGCAGTGATAAGGGAATCTTTGAAGAAAACCCTTGAAAGTTACTTGGAATTATGATTTTTATAATTAGATCACTGACTAGATAAAAAGAAAAAATCACTAGCCCACTGAAACAGATACAGTATTAATTCTTACAAGTCCTGGAAAATTATCTGTTAGAGGGCAAAGGGCAGAGAAATACTGGAACTTTTGGCTTAAAAGTGGTACAATTTAGATACAGAAAACTGCAAATGGCAAGGGATAAAAATATCTAAATCACTACAACAAGTGAATCACGGGGAATAAAAGAATGTCATACATTCCTGAACAAGTACACTTATGGCAACACATTTTCATCCCTATGTTACAATCTACATGAGAAAATTGGACCCGTAAAACATTTTTTCAGAATTTACTTAACTGCGTATGTAAACCAAGAAACCTATTGCCGTCGAGTTGATTCCGACTCTTAGCAACCTGATAGGTCAGAGTAGAACTGCCCCGTAGAGTTTTCAAGGAGCGCCTAGGGGATTTGAACTGTCAGCCTTTTGGTTAGCAGCCGTAGCACTTAACCACTACGCCACCAGGGTTTCCACTGCGTATGTAGTAGATGAATAATACAAGATTTGAGCAATAATAAAATATATAAAACAAAGTTTGAAAGTAGCATGGAAGAAGCCCTGGTGGCACAAAGTAGTTAAAGCAATGGACTGCTAACCAAAAGATAGGCATTTGGAAACCACCAGCGGCTCCATGAGAGAAAGCTGTGGCAGTCAGCTTCCACAGAGATCCACAGCCTTGGAAATTCTATGGGTCGCTATGAGCCCAAACCGTCTGGACCGCGGTGGGTAGTGGGTGTTCCTAACACAGAGAAGGGAGCCACTGTCAGCAGTTTGGTGCTAGCATTTTCAGAACTATATCTAGGCATTTATATTTCTAAGACTTCATGAGTGTATTGAGTTTACATTTAAACATATTAAATAGAAGAACATAAAAACTATGGATCACAAATCCATTTAGATTCCTGATCTTATTGGGTGACTACATTTAATTGATATTTCATAACAGTAGTAAACATGTGTGATGTCTGAATGTAGTGGCTTGTACGTATAAGAATATGCCCATTAGAATGCACAGAAGTCTAGATATAAAGTTGGCTGAGACACAAATGAATAATACTAAGGACATACAAAGTTTTTGAAAGAGACATTGACCTACGCAGAGCATTGCTTATGTCAAAACAGTAGACACATAGTAGTCATTTCAAACAAGGATAATTTCAAAGTTAAATGCAGATTTATGGAAGGAAAAAATTGCACATTCCCTCAAAAATTATTTAGTAGAAGGCATTTTCATAAGGTAATTATTCTGACTTACGCTTATACACTGATAAGCCTGAGGCTTATGAACTTTATATTAGCAACTTTGATGTCACCCTTTTGTATTCAAGAGTTTGTCCCGGTAAGGGCAGGTGTGGACAGGTGTTTTCAGATTCAATTGCCTCCTGGGTTACTGTTATGTTACTCTTCTCACTGTGTTGTCTGGAATTTATCATTTCTGTGTAAATTTCAGTTTTTTATTCTCTGGGTTATCTCAGTATCTCATGTTATCCCAATATCACCTCTTCAGCCTTTTATTTTCTTTCATCTTAAAAGCACTAGACAAGACCCGATTGAAAGAAATGAAAATAGAAGTTAACTTTCAAATTTGGGAACATTAATTGTTGGCAAATTCAAAGCATTATCACTCAACATTAATGAATATGTATGATTATTAAATTACACATGCGAGACATGAATAACAAATGCACTCATAGCTGTTTCAAAGAGATTTAGTACAATGCACTGCTTTATCACATGTACGAGGGGAAAGGTAAAAAGATTATTTTAACGTGGTGCTTCCTAATCACATGTTTGCATGTGAAAGTGCACGCACACACACACACACTTATATCCTAAGAACATGATTACTTACTGTTTCTGCATTTGTTTGACTTGTTTGAATTTAGAGTTTTCGATTGGTGGAAGATATAGTAATTACTGGTTTTAAAACAGCACATTTATTATAAAACCTTTGAATTTATGCTCCCTATCTTTGAGGAAATAAAAAATTATTTGGGCACTAATAAGTTCAGCATATGAACTGAAAAAATTGTAGAAATTCAAGCTATGTTAGTGTGTTTTAGTTTTAAAATATGTATTTATTATTTACTAGTTGGTTCTAGAAAGACGGTAATAATGAGCTTTATGGATTCTGTTTTCTGGGCTTTTACTAGATTTGAAAATAAATTCCTTTTTAGCTCAGATTTTTTGAGCATCTTATCCAGATTATTATTTTTTTTCCGCTAATTGCAAAACCAGCAAAAACGAACCAATTTGTTTGTTCCAAGCACCGTGTGATTATCTTTCTCCAACATGCTCGCAGACACAGCCAGGGTATACAAAGGCTGATAAATGAGCCATTTACTTGATATGGTAATAATCAGACTTATCAGAGACCACCTATTTGTTGCTGCATAGATGTATTAATCAGTAAGCTTTTCCTGAACCTCCACAAGGTGACAAATAGCTGAGTCCTTTCTAAAATTTTTATATCCTTCATTATGTAAAATGAATAAATATTTGATGAATTTTGTACCTTGGGCATCAAATGTAAGCCTCCTTGCAAATTATATTGCATTACTTTGTAAGGCTATATAATATTCATTTTAATTTAATACTGGATCTTACAGAATAATTGTTTCTTTTCTAGCACTTGCATTTTCTCCTGACAATCTCTCTGTCTTTCTCTCCCTCTCTTTAAGTGAAAGGCTTTATTAGATTTGTTTTCTTATGGATATCAGTGCCTATAAGTAATTTCTCATTGCACATCATATTCGTTGGCTACTATTTGCAGAAAAAAATATTTTTTTAAACAAATAAGCGTCAAATTTTCAAAGTTTAATAATAGAGCAGTACGGTCACACACTGGTAGAGGGTCAGAAAAAAAGAGAAAGACCTTCAGTGAAATGGATTGACACAGTAGCTGCAACAATGGGCTCAAACATAGCAACAATTGTGAAGATGGCACAGGACTGGGCAATGTTTAATTCTGTTGTACACAGGGTCCCTGTGAATTGGAATAGACTCAAGGGCATCGAACAACAACAACATTTTAAAGAAGAAAAATCAAGGTTGGCTAAATAGGTCTGTCTAAGAGATCAAAAGATAAAATATAACTTTAACCAAAAAATGATGCTTTAATAGTTCTGGCTAGCTTATTAATATGCTGTAGTGTAGCATATAAGAGGTACGGGCAAATTAAAGAGGGTTAATATTTCAAGATCAGTATAAATCAAAAAACTGAATATTAGAGATCATTTTCTTGAAAGTCCCTGGACAGTTCATAAAATAATTAAGATTCTTCTTCCTAGACCCTATCATTCCATGTTTCATAGGCTACAAGAACTCCTTCTTTCTTCAGATATTCAATAATATCCAGTCTACGCATAAAATGATTTAGCTCTCCACACTACTTCTTTGCTCCAGGCCTACATTTGCAGGTATAGTAATTCATTAATGCATTAGGCTAGAAAATAGACCAAGTTCTCTGGGTCAAACATATGCAGGTTTTAAAGAATAATAGATTTTAATATCATGTAAATTACTTTTCTTCTTTCCCTTCCAGACCTTATGATGTAAATGAAGCTGTATATAGACTTACTGTCATAGAAATCTAAATTTTACCACCACTACCGCTACCCAGCGGAAAAGACGAAGACCCTCAACAAGATGGATTGACGCAGTGGCTGCAACAATGAGGTCAAGCATAACAAGGATGGCTCAGGACCAGGTAGTGTTTCGTTCTGTTGTGCATAGGGTCACTATGAGTCAGAACCGACTTGATGGCACCTAACAACAACAACAACACTACCCATTTTCACACAGCTATAATATAATAAGATTATTTATGAATATATTTCTCTTTATTTCATCAATAAAATAAATCATAATAGATTATCAGATATGAGATTCACACATCAGAAGAATTTGGGGTGATTTGGATTTAAAGTAGCATACTTTTTTTAAATAACAATCTGAATCTTTTGAAATTTTATTTTATGAATATGTTCAGTTCTACTAGCCACATATGGGAACTGTGTTGAATTAAACCTGTGGTCATAACTGTTATTTAGAACTACCTTTTGCTACCACCCATTCCATATTCCCTTTGCCTCAGCAAACACTTCAGCTTGTTGTGGCTCTTTACCTGGTGGAGTGACCCAAAGTTCTTTCCAGAAGGGTCTAGGCCATTAGTAGTAATGTAGGAATTGGGTTGCTATAATTTTCCACTGACTTTAATCACAAGACATGGCAATACTAAGAAATGCTGCAAAGGAACTCCTGCATTCCAGACATATTCTTCTTTGTCTCCATTGTGTAATACCAATCTGACTTGTTCTTGGTAATCAGGAGCCATCATTCCAGGCAATATGGTGACTCGCTTCTTTGCCTGTTGATCCAGAGGCATAAGCAGCCCCAAACGGCCAGGTGGCATTCTTAACTTCTCTGTCAATGGAATCAGCAATTTGTCTCCAGGTGGGAGCGTTCTTTCCTTTCGAACTAAGATCTCTAGACCTGCAGAGCAGGGACAGGCAGCAAAAATTTTGTATGTGGATCACTAGGGATAATAGTGAGTGGTGCCACTCCAATTTCTGCCCCTTGATTCCCGGACCCATGAATCCTGGCTAGGGGAGATACAGCAGCATATATTGGACACTGGTTTAGAGCATATACAGCCTCCTAGAGAACATTGCTCCAACACTTAAGGGTATTGCCACCTAGCTGGTGCTATAATTTTGTCTTTAGAATGACGTTCCATCGTTCTATCAAGCCAACAGCTTTGGGATTATGGAGAACATGGTAAGATCAGTGAATTCCGTGAGAATGGGACCACCCTGATGCACTTCATTTGCTGTGAAGTGTGTCCCTTGATTCAAAGTGATGCTGTGTGGGATACTATGACAGTGAATAAGGCATTCTGTAAGCCCATGAATGCTTATTTTGGCAGGATCATTGTGTGCAGGGAAGTCAATATCTGTATCCAGAGTAAGTGTCTATTCCAGTAAGAAAAAAATACTGCCCTTTCCATGGTGGAAGAGGTCAAATATAATCAACCTTCCCCCCAGGTTATTGGATGATAACCTCAAGGAATGGTGCCATATCGAGGGCTCAGTGTTAGTCTCTGTGGCTGGCAGATTGGACACTTAGCAGTGGCTCTAACCAAGTCAGCCTTGGTGAGTGGAAGTCTTTGTTGCTGAGCCCATGCATAACCTCCATCTCTGTCGTAATAGCCACCTTGTTCATGATCCCATTGGGCAATGATGGGAGTAGTTGGGGAAAGATGATGACAGGTTTCCGCAGAACATGGCATCCTATCTACTTGATTGTTAAAATCCTCCTCTGCTGAGGTCACCCTTTGGTGAACATTCACATGAGACACAAATATCTTCACTTCTTTAGCCCATTCAGAGAGGTGTATCCACATACCTGTTCCCCATACTTCCTTGTCTCCAATTTTCAAGTCATTTTCCTTCCAAGTCCCTGACTATCCAGCCAAATCATTGGCCTCAACCAGTACACAATCGAACTTCTGGCCATTTCTCTTTCCAAGAAAAGTGAACAACCATGTCCACTGCTCATTTTACCCATTGGGAGGATTTCCCTTCACCACTATCCTTCAAGGAGGTCACACAAAAAGGCTGTAGTGCTGCTGCTATCCACTATCGAGTAGTGCCTGCATGTCATGCAGAACCATCTGTAAACCGGGCATGACTTTTCTCCTCCTCAGTCAAGTGATCATAAAGAACTCCCCATGAGGCCATAGGTGTAGACTGGAAGATGGAAGACAATGTGACGGAAGTAGAGATCAGGCTCATTGGGCCACTTCTTCATATAACTTACTTGTGCCTTCAGGCCCTGCTTGGGCCCAATCTTGTATATACCCCTTCCATTTAATGATGGAATGCTGCTGTGTGTGTCCAACTTTTGGCTCTGTGGGTCAGACAACACCCAGTTTATAATGGGCAGTTCAGGCTGCATGGTGGTTTGGTGGCACACCACAAAATGGTCAGTCTATATTCAAGCCCAGTAACAAGTCAAAGGCTGTTTCTCAAATGGAGGTTAGTTATCTGCAGAGGATGGCAGGGCTTTGCTCCAAAATCCTAAGGGTCTGTGCAGTGATTCACCAATATGGGCCTGTCAAAGACTCCAGACAGCATCTCTATCTGCTACTGACTCTTCAGGCACAATTGGATCAGCTGGATCATATGACCCAAGTGGCAACGTCACCTGTGCAGCAGCCTGAAAGTGTTGCAGAGCCTTCTCTTGTTCTGGACACAACCCAAAACTAGCAGCTTTTTGAGTCACTTGATAAAGAGGCCAGAATAGCACACCTAAATGAGGGATATGGTATCTCCAAAATCCAAAGATGTTAAGTAGCCATTAATGCCTTTGTTTTAGTTGTGGGAGGACCTGGATGCGATAACTCATCCTTCACTTTAGAAACCATATTTCAACATGGCCAACACCACTGGATCCCTAGAAATTTCACTGAGGTGGAAACCACCTGAAATTTTGTCAAATTAATTTCCCATCCTCTAGTATGCAAATGTTTTACCAACAAGCCCAGAGTAATTGAAACGTCTTCCTTACTAGTTCCAATCAGCATAATGTTATCAATGTAATCTCTGCAGTCCCTCCAGGAATATGGTATTGCTTTTGGTTTACTGTTTTCCTAGGTAGGGGCAGTTCTAATGGCTTCCACTTGGTTTTTCCTGCCATAACAGCCATTACTCCACTTGTCAGGGATCCAATCTGGGGTTTCCACAAGTTGCTGAGTATATTTATTCCAATTATACATTCTGAAAATCACAACAGTTTGGGCTTAGAGACCCACTGGACCTACTGTGAGATGAGCATGAGCTAAGACTTCATTTTAAGATCTCCATATGCTCCCATTCTGACTGATGGGCCACAGTGACATTTTGGGTGTCTTGGAATCAGTGGCAATTCAGAACTAGTATCCATTAATCCCCCAAAAGTCTTATTATTTCCTTCTCCCCAGTGAACAATCATTCTCGTAAAAGGTTGTAGATCTCTTTGGGGAAGGCTGGGGGGAAAGATTAACAGTACAAGTCTTTGGTAGTGTAGTGAAGTCCTTTCTCTAGGGGAGCTGGCCTCCACTTCATTCAAGGGTTTGTGGGTCTATGAACTATCCCAAGTCTGGGAATTTATTGAGGGGCAGTGACTGTCTATTCTGGTGATTAAAGTTAGAGTGCTGTTTACTTGAACTAGAATTTTCCCACTTATACAAATCAAGTAAATATTTATTAAGTTTCTTATCTATTTCACTTCTAGGGACATCAAGACTGAGTAGCCAATGCCATAAATCCATACGAGTCAAATTATTCTGATTACTGCTTTGACTATGCTGTCCATTATGGTAATCATGCCCACCTTGTCTTTATCAATTGAGTGCCACCATTTGGTCTAATTATTCTCATCGTAGTTAGGTGTCTTAATTCAGTTAGGGCAGATCCTACTGTCAAATCTGACTAACATAAAATAGCAATCATAGCAGTCTTCAAGAATGCCAGGGCTCCCTTCAAAAATTTGTTTCTCACTGATGTGGTAAAAGGTGTGTCCTCTGAGCATTCTATGTGTGGGTCTGTGTATCTAACCTGATAAATTTACTTTAATATGACATTTCCCTAAGCTGATCTGGTACTTCAACTTGATTTAGTGTAAGCCACTGCATAGTCAGTGCTTCAGTGACCCAATCAAATAAACTATTAGATTCTTTCCTAGCCTCTCAAACGGAAACAATGAATGAAGAATCTGTGCTTAGTAGGCCCATATCAATAAACTAAGACTGATCCATCTTTACATTCCTTGCACCAATAACCCACCCTGTTAATAGCTATTGTCACACATATTCCCCAGGTTTCTGTCTGTACTTATTAGAAAACCCAAGCAGCTCTTTTGGAGTATAGCATAACTTCTCCCGGGTCACACTTTGTAACTTCACCCCATGGGGCTTACTGGGACTTAAATCTGATTATAGGTCTAGAATCCAAAAAGAGTGGTGGGATGTGTTTTGAGAACATTCAACATTGTCTTGTAAGACATCTTCCTCAGATGATGCTCCAGACAATGACTCAGACAAAGGCTTTTCAGACACAGCTGGGTTAATCTCATTAAATGGGAATGGATGGGGCTAATGATTTTACTGAGGAGGGTGACTTAGCATACAAAGATGAATTAATGTCTTTAGACAGGAGAGAGAGGGTTGGTTCTGTTGGCAGGAGTGATTCAGTGGAATTTAGGGATTCATTGTCCTCAGATTCCTGGTTATCTGATCATATATACCCAACCCAAGTTTCAGGATCTTGCTTCTTCCCAATCAATGCCCTCACTTTAACTTCAGACACCCCTTGAGGCTGGGAAATCTGTTGACATTGTAATTCAGCCACTCTTATGACAGGTTTGGGTTTTGGTAACAACTCTGTTACTACAAGAAATAAGGCTTTCTTTCAAGGCACAAGTGGAAACTGTTGTTTATGCAGTGCTTGAGCTTTCACTCTGAAGTCCTGAGCTCATCTTTTCTTTCACCACTTTGTCTAGAGAAAGTATTTCCTTATACTTCTAGTTATGAAAAAATTGCAGAAAGGTATCAAACATGAGATCACCTAAAGCCTCATCTATCACCAATACCTGATGTGTTGTTGGTGATGTTTTGTGTATTTCTATTTCCACCTCATGCCATGGATTGGCAGTGCCCTCTTTACTATTGGAAGCAGAGTCATCAACGTCTTTAGAACTAAGCAGACTAGAGAACCAGTTTAGAAAACTCATCTTTATAATTTTGTTTCTCTAGAATCACTCTTGGTACCAAATGTCTTAGGCTGGGTTCTCTAAAGAGGTAAAACCAATAAATATAAATATATTTACAAAGAGATTTATATCAAGGAAATGACTTACTTGGTTGTAGAAGCTGTAAAGTCCCAATTCCGTGGATCAGGCTGGAGGCTTCTCCTGACTCATATAGCTGCAGGGGCTGGAGAAGACACCAGGACTCTGCCTCACAGGCCGAAGAGACTGATGAATCCCAAGATCAGCAGGCAAGACAGTAGGGCTTGCTTAAGTCCCAAGAAATGGAAGTCAGACAAACAACAGCTAGCGGCAGGGTCCAGAGACAGAAAAGTTCACGAGTCTTGCCAGAAAAGCTATATTGGATGCAGGCCACACTCCCTATAGTGGATACAGGCCACACCCCCAAGGAAACTCCCTTTCAACTGATTGGCTACTCACAGCAAATTCCATCATAGAGGTGATCACATCATTACATGACTGCCAAACTACATCATAACTGCAAAACCACTGAGAATCATGGCCCAATCAAGTTGACACAAAATTTAATGATCTTAGTCTACCCCTTGTCAATTTGGTACCTGTACATCCATAAACTCTTTATAAAGACATTTGCAAAGTTTAACTTTTGCCTAACAGTATACAACTAGCATGCAGATAGCTGAAAATGCACTAGCCCTGTTTACATCTTTTATTTTGTAAGTGAAGGAAACAAAAAATAAATGATACACATGCATAAGGAAGGAATACTCATAACAAATACAGTTCTCATTTTTGTAACTGGTCATGTGACCACAACTGGCATTGAGATCTACCTTCTTCTATCACCCATTTTCATATTTTTCTTGCCCTCCGCAAGCACCTCAGCTGGTCATGGTTCTTTGCCTGTTGGGGTAGCCCAAATCATCATTTCGGAAGGGTCTGGGCCATTAGTAGTCATGCTGGAATTGTGTTGCTGTAGTTTTCCATTAACTTCAATCACAGGGTATGGTAATACTAATAGATGCCCTAAAGGATCTCTTGCATTACATTCTGTTTGTTAAAGCCATCCACTTGTGTTATTTCTGTTATAGCAGCACTAAATAACTAAGACACCCCTAATTTCACTGGCAAAATGTTTTATGGAAGCATCTCTCTGCATCACATATTGACTGTAAAATGGAAAATCCTGTGCTTCCAGAAAACTTTTAAATATTTTTAAACTTCTGAAGAATAAATGAAAAGAACATGATTTGTAAAGAATAAATAATATAACAAGCTCTGTATTTATGTGCTTAGTCTCTTTTTAACTTTAGCTTCTTTAAAGATGTTAAAACTATATAAGGTAATAATTAGAAGAATATATTGTTGGGTTTGTAAAATACAGATGCTAATACATGTGACAATAGGGCATAAGGGTAGTGGGGGAAAAGGGAACAGAGCTACATAGGAGTAACATTTTATATCTCACTGGAATTAATTTAATATAAATGTGAAGTAAATTCTAATAAGTTAAGATTCATGGTAAGTCCTAGAGCAACCACTGAGAAAATAAGTCAAAAATATAATGAAAAAATCATTAAAGATAATAAAGTTATTAAATATTGAAAATAGTGTTACCCCAGAAAAAAACTTAATTCCAGAGAAAGCAGTAAAAGAAGAAAACATTTTTTTCTGACAAAAAAATTTTTAAACAAAAATACTACTAGAAATAAGAGGGACTTTTTTTTAATAATAAGAGGATCTCTCATCTGGGAAATACAGAAATTATAAACATATGCATTTGACACAGAACCCCCAAATATATGAAGTAAAAACTGACAGAATTAGAGGAAGAAATAGACAGTTTAATAATTACAGCTGAAGACCTCAATACCTAACTTTCAATAATAAAAATAGATTAGATAAATAGAAAAGCAACAAGAAAATATAGGACTAAAAACACTATAAACCGATCAGGCTAAATGGACATCTACAGGACATTGAGGAGCCCTGGTCAAACAGTGGTTAGAGCTACAGCTGCTAATCAAAAGGTTGACAGTTCAAATCCACCAGCTACTCCTTGGAAACCCTACGGGGCTGTTCTACTCTGTCCCATAGGATTGCTATAAGTTATGAGTCGACTCGACAGCAGTGGGTATGTGTGTGATGTTACAGGACATTCAATCCAACAATAGTTGAATACACATTCATCTCAAATGCACATGGATTAACAACAGTAGCTGTTTCAATGGGTTCTTAGCAACGAGTGTGAGGATGGTGCAGAACCAGTCAGTGTTTAGTTCTATTTTACATAGGGTCACTCTGTGTTGGAACAGACTTGATGGCATCTAACAACATTTCTCCATTGTCCAAACTTTAGTTTAAACTCTTACATGTTGATTACTTATGTCGTGGATTGAATTACTTTCCCCAAAAAATGTGTGTATCATTTGGGCTGGGCCACGAATCCCAGTATTGTGTGATTTTCCTATATCTTGTAAATCCTGCCTCTGTGATGTTAATGTGGGAGGATGTGCTGCAGTTTTGTTACTGAGGCAGGACTCAACCTACAAGACTGGATTGTGTCTTGAGGCAATCTCTTGAGACATAAAAGAAAGAAGTGAGCAGAGAGACAGGGGGACCTCACACCACCAAGAAGCAGTGCCAGGAGTGGAGCTCATCCGTTGGACCCAGGGTCTCTACATGAAGAAGCTTCAAGTCTGGGGGAACATTGATGAGAAGACCTACAGAGGGATAAAGCCTTCCCCTAGAGTTGGCATCCTAAATTTGGACATTTAGCTTTCTTTACTGAGAGAAAATAAATTTCTCTTTGTTAAAGCCACCCACTTGCGGTATTTCTGGTATAACAGCACTAGATACCTAAGACAACTTAATATGCCTTTACTTTTTAATTGCCTAGAGTATTTTTAAAGTCCAATATATTATACAATCTAGAGCATGGTTCATACTTACCTTTTCTCATTGTAGACCTCACTGGATTTCAAGACCTGTTTGTGACCTAATTTCCACAAGTGATCAATAAAACACACATTTTAACAATTAATTAGAAAATAATTTTTTTCAATACATCAGAGAGTCATTAATTAAATGAACAATGTATTTCTTTATTATTTAAAATAAAGTCTTTTATAGCAGAAAAGATGACCATCAAGAGATGAGCAGATGAACAAATTGTATATTCACACAGTGGAATACTGCTCAACGATAAAGGACAATGATGAATCTGCAAAACATCTCACAACATGGATGAACTTGGAAGGCGTTGTGCTGAGCGAAATCAGTCAGTCACAAAAGGAAAAACATTGTATGAGACCACCATTATAAGTACTCAAGAAAAGGTTTAAACACAGAAAAAAACATTCTTTGATGGTTATGATGGTGGGGAGGGAGGGAGAAGGGAATTCACTAACTAGATAGTAGACAATAATTATTGTAGCTGAAGGGAAGGACAACACACAATAGAGAGGAAGTCAGCACAACTGGACTAAACTAAAAATTAAGAAGTTTCCTGAATACAACCAACCACTTTGAGGGACAGGTATTGGGGTGGGGGTCTGGGGACCATGGTTTCGGGGAACATCTAGGTCAATTTCTATGACAAAGTTTATTAAGAAAATGTTCTGCATCCCACTTTGGTGAGTAGCATCTGGGGTCTTAAAATCTTGCACACAACCATCTAAGATGTATCAATTGGTCCCAACCCACCTGGAGCAAAAGAGAAGGAAGAACACCAAAGACACAAGGAAAATATTAGCTCAAGAGACAAAAGGTCCACATAAATCAGAAGTTCCATCAGCCTGAGACCAGAAAAACTAGATGGCACCCAGCTACCACCAGTGACCGGCCTGACAGGGAACACAACAGAGGGTCCCGGACGGAGCAGGAGCAAACTGTGGCGTATAACTCAAATTCACATAAAAAGACCAGACTTAATGGCTTGACTGAGACTAGAGAAACCCTCGAAGACATGGTTCCCAGACTCTCTGTTAACCCAGAACTAAAACCTTTCCTGAAGCCAACTCTTCAAAGTTTAGACTGGACTATAAAACATAAAATAATTCTTGTGAAAAGTGTGATTCTTAGTTCAAGTAGATACATGAGACTAAAGTGACAGCTCCTGTCCGGAGGCAAATGAGAAGGCAGAAAGAAATAGAAGCTGGTTGAATGGATGCAGGAAACCCAGGATGGAAACGGGGAGTGTGCCGTCACTTTATAGGGATTGCAACGAATGTCACATAACAATATGTGTATAAATTTTTATGTAAGAAATTAACTTGAGCTGTAAACTTTCTCCTAAAGCACAATAAAAATAAATAAATAAATGGAATATTTGGGGGCAATGTTCTTGGTAGTGGAAATGAACAAATCAGATTAATAGACTATTTGCATTGAGCTAATAGTCTATTGTGCGAAACAATAGTAAGATAAATAAGTCAGATATGCTAAATGTTGTATGGTGGTTGGTATAAAAATACCAACTAAGTTAGGAAATTGGAATTTAATATGTTGAGAAATGGGGTTGGAAATTTTGATAAGTTGGTCAGGGAAAGAAAGGACTCTGAGAAGATGACGTTGGAATGAAAAATCATATGCAGAAGCAATTTGCCTGTCATGTCAAAGCAACCCAGTTTTACCTTTATATGTATGTTTCGGGGAGCCTATATTTGTAAATAGTATCAGTCAGTGACACGAAGGCTGTGATTTCTCTTCTCCTTTGCTGCTTCCCTTTCTTTCTGTCCTCTGTCTTCTTTTTCTTTGCCTCTCTCTTCTCTCATAATATTCTAGAATGAGCCACACTAGTTTTATTAAAATTTAATTCTATGCATGGACCACCTTGCTTTCAACTAAGAAATGCTAAAAAACATTTTACTATGTTATTATAGCAGGAATTCACACTGCTCTTGATTCTTGGCTTTGAGAGCTGTATTACCTTGTTAGCAAACTACTAGGTGGAAAATTTTGTATATATATATATACTTTTAAATCTCATACATCTTACTGACTTTTTCCATGTTCAACCAAGGTCTTTGATGTTTTCTTACTCTATTAGGATCTGAAAATTATTTACCTTTTCCAAGCAATTTACAACAGTGTGAGTGAGAATTTCATGATCTGACAGTCTTGTAGTATATTACACCTATTTGCAAAGAGGCATGAATGGTTCATTATCCATGAAATCATAATAAAAATATATTTATACCATGTCATTGTATACCTCATACTGAAGTATACAGTCCCAGAAAAACACTATATTCTACCTCCTCTTCCCATTAAGACCTGATGATCCTGAACAATTCTTTAAGTCACGTGGGCGAATTAAGCCCAATATTCTATACAAGGGAGGTGTACTGCATAAAACACAGGGATAAAACAAAAATGCCAAACTGTCAACATCCATTCAGTTTATGAGAAGCTCAGGCGCACATGTAACTGGTGAATGATGGTCTGGGAGGGTCAGAGCCCTGTTTTATGGATTGTAAATTGGTTGTCTCTGATGAAAATAAACTCTACTTTCTATGAAAGTGGACATGGTAGACTGAATAATCCACTTTCACTCAAAGCGATCCATTGTCCATAGAATCTGTGAATGCTACTTTATATGAAAAACAAAAAAGACTTTTCAGACATGATTAAATTAAGAACCTTGACATGGGGAGATTATTCTGGATTTTCCAAGTGGGCCTTAAATGTAATCACAATTATAAGAGGAAGGCAGAATGAATTTTGAGAAAGACAGAGAAGAGAATTTGACCACGAAGGCAGAGATTCGAATAATGTGGCCACAAGTCCGGGAATGCAGACAGCCAGGAAAAGCTGAAAGAGGCAAGGAGCGAATCCTCCCCTAGAGCCTCCAGAGGGAGTGAAACCCTGCCAACACCTTAATTTTAGCCTCTTAAGATATAGTTTGGACCAATGGCCTCCAAAACTGTGAAAGAATAAATTTCTGTTGCCTTAAACCACCAAGCTTGTAGTAATTTGTTATAGTAACCATGGGAAATTAATACAGTAAATATGTGTAAAAAGTCAAAACTAGAAAAAATGATTTAAGACAATAAGCTGCAACAATCTGATCATATTCATATTAAGAAATGAAACTCCTTAAACAATGAAGATGCAAAGATACTGTGTAAATTTTTTTTATCTTATAATTAATAGGATATCAAATTGACTATTTTTTTTCTTTAGATTAATGTTCCAGAACTCTGATAACTTTATAAATCACACCTTGATATATACCTGCGTGATGGTTGAGATCATGTGTCAACTTGTCTGGGCCATGATTCTCAGTGTTTTGGCAGTTGTTTAATATTGTGGTCAGGTCCCTGTTGAAACTTGATACGTGATCACTCCCATGATGGAATCTGCTGAGTGGTACCAGTGGGGGTGGGGTCTGTGGCAGCTCATCATCCCCTCAGCCTTCATCTCTCCGCCTTACGCCACCTACTTCCTTCCCGTTCACCTTGCCAAGGTTGTTGGCTTGTTCTGGATCCAGCAGCTGTCTCTTGTCTGACCTCCGGTTATTGGGACTTGAGCTAGCAGCTTATCTGTTCATCTTGGGACTCATCCATCTTCATAGTCTGTGAATAAGAGTCCTGCTCTCCAACTTGCTGATCTTGGGTTAGTCAGTCCCCACAGCTACATGAATCAGGAGAAACCTTGCAGCCTTACCTGCCAAACTTGGGGATCCCTCGACCTTCACAGCCTCTGAGCAGGAGCCCTGCTCTCTGATCCGCTGATCTCAGGTTCACCAGCTGCTGCTGCTCTGCGAATTGGGAAAGGCCTCTATCCTGATTCAAGGACTTGGGACATTCCAACCTCTACAATCTCATGAGCTGTTTCCTTGATACAAATCTCTCTGTGTACTTTACTGGTTTTGCTTCTCTAGAGAACCCAGCCTAAGACAACCTATTAATGTGATATGTTTTGGGTAAAAATAACCCACTTTGGCACTCCGCCTTAAATGATATATTTATATGAAAATGTTATAGAATATTAAACTTTAATTAATTTTTTTTCTAATGAGGCCCAATTGAATAATTCAATTTATGGAGAGATCTGTTTTAAAGACATATATTGATTTTTGAAACATGTTTTAAAAGTGATTGCATTAATATTAAAAAAAGCAAATATGGTGTATAACATTATTTATTGGTAATATATATCTTTCCCTTAATAATATATTTTTTTAAGATCATGTAGGGTGATAACACTGTTTTTCTTAATTTGCATCACACTATTTTAGACCTAGAAGTATGGAGTTCTTTTTTTTCTTTTTTCAGCTGTTCATTTTACAAATTAGGAACCTGGAATCTAGAAAGAATGTGTAGACTCTACCTACTTAATTGATGTACTGTAAGAAAAAAAAATAATGAAATAATTTTATAATAGGATAGCATTTTATCTCAAGAAATTCAAAGTAAACAAAAATAAGCAGGAAAGTAATAAAGAAGTTCCCTCTCGGTTAGGCAGAGTAGAATCATTGTGCTTATGGTGTGATTTCATAGCTTCTTAGATCCATCAGAGATTCTTCTAACAATTCCACAAATAGGAAATGGAGTGACATGAAGTAAAAATCTGAGCAAAAGTCTATGACATTAGAACATTTAACTCTAGTGGTTCCTTAGAACCTCCCTTCAATCTTACTACTTTTTCTTTGTCAATTAAATTCCCACTCTCATAAACTATTGTTTAATTCCCTCTCCTTTCTCCTAATCCTTCCAATATCTCCTCTTCTTTCCAGATACTCAGCTGATGACCTCATCTCCTATTTCACTAAAAATAAAGAAGAAACCAGAAGAAAACATACAAATTAAGCCTAACGGCCATACTTTCTCCTACTTAAGAACATCTGTTCTTCTATCCACTAGGGAAATAATATCTTCCCATTTTGCATACTCATAATTGTCACTTCTGTAGTTGTCTAATATGTCTCCTGCTTGAGATAATTTCAAAATTACTCCTCAGGGTAATTTTTCCTCACATGTTGATTTTATAACTAAACCCTAGGCTAAGATGCAACTATACAGGTAATCCCTGGGTTACAAAAGCACCACTTACATACAACCCATCGTTATGAAGCAACCCCCATAAAGTCTATTATATTAAATATTTGAGGTACATGCAATGATTCATAATAGCAAATGGGCACTACTTTGAGATGTGCGTCAAAACATAATTATTATTATTACTGTATTATAATGTTGAACATGTTTTAGTGTATCCGAAAGTGTTTCTTTAATGTTTTTTAATGCATAGAAACCTATACTGTATATTATATACTCAGACAAATATTTGACCAACTAATGTTAGACACAAACCATACTTAACTGTTTCAATTTACATACAAATTCGACTTAAAAATGGATTTAGGAACCGAATTCATTTGTAATCTGAGGACTTCTGGTATTGCAATTACATGTATTGTGTATATAATGCTGTCTTTTATATTAAATTACAAATTATTATTTTCTCTATATATTTCATTACAAGTGAAAAGCAAATACACAAAGTCATTTACAGGACAACTTCAATTTTGTTTTTAAACTGAAAATTGAACTATTGACCTCCATGTTGTTCAAAATCCATGTACATTTCTATACAAATTTCACATCATGATCCTATGAAGACTAATTATGTTGAGTTATACCAGAATGATATACTATTAATTTTTTAAATCATTTTTAATGAAATAAAAGAGATTTAAATAATAAATTTCTTTTTTGAATCTCTAAAACAGGAAAAATATATTCATCCAAATAAGAGTGTGTTGACTTTATTGAGATTTATTTTTCTATTCACATTAACGCTGGGAAATTCAGTAGCTCTTTTTAGTTTATTTATTTTTTTACACTTTAAAATTTCCAATTTACTCTGTGTGTGTGAGTGAAGGCTTACATAGAAATTAATTTTCCAACCAACTTTTCTTATACAAATTGTTTCATGATCTTGGTTGCAATCCCAGCAATGTGTCAGCTCTCTCCTCATTTCCTCCTGGGTTCCTCATTTCCATTAATCTAGTTTCCCTATCCCTCCCTGTCTTATGCTGCTCTTTTGGTCTCCTATAGCCCCATTTATTATTTGACTAAAAAGTGGTTTTCAGGACTGTCTATAGTTTCAATTCAGAAGGTTGTCTGAGAGCAAAACCCTTGGGGGTTCCTCCAGTCTCTTTCAGATCAGTAAGTCTGGTCTTATTATTTTTTCTTTTTTTAATTTTGTTCCACATTTTTTACCCATTCTACCCGGGATCTTCTATTGTGATCCCAGTCAGAGTGGTTGATAGCAGCAGCCAGGAACCATATAGCTCTTCTGGTCTCAGATTAGAAGAGGTTGTGTTTCACATGCGCCACTAGTCCTTTGGGTTGCCTTTTGGGTCTTTGGTTTCCTTTGTTCTCTTTTGCTCCTGGTGGGAAGAGATCAAAATTATCTTCTCAGATGACCACTTAGTAAGTCCTCTGATGCTGCTCTGCAGGCTAGGATGTAGAACATTATCTTTATGGTCTGTGTTTTGCCAATTGACCTAGATGCCCCCCGAGACTACGGTTCTTAGACTTTATGTCCAGTGGATGAGTTCTGATGCCTAAGTAGTTTCTGTAACTGTGTCCCCATATGCTCATTATATGTATGAGTATACATGCAGCTTTTACAATATGTACATAGAAATAGCCACAAACATACCTACATATCTACACAAGTATACTGCATGATGCCCCTTACCTATTTGACACACATACTAGCCCGAGCATCTAATCTAAAATTATTGATTGTTGTTGTTGTGGATTGTATACATTATAACATTTACTGTAGTTGCCCTTTATTCTTGTGTAAATCTTGGTGTCTTCCTTTGCCGTGGTCATGTTGTGCTGACTTCTCCCATATTGTGTATTACTTTACTCTTCACTAGAATTAACATTTGTCTGCTATCTAGTTAATGATTCTACCTCTCTCCCTCTGTACTCCCTGGTAACCATCAAAGAATGTTTTTTTCTGTGTGTAAACATATTCTTGGATTTTTATAATTGCAGTCTTGTACAATATTTATCCTTTTGTGACTGGCTTATTTCATTCAGATTAATGTTTTCCATATTCATCCGTGTTGTGAGATGTTTTGTGGAGTCTTCATTATTCTTAATTGTTGTGTAGTATTCCATTATGTGTATATTCCACAGTATGTACAGCCATTCATTCACTGATGGGCTTTTAGGTTGTTTCTATTATTTTGCTATCGTGAATAGTGCTGCAATGAATATGGCTGTCCATATGTCTATTCATGCTACAGCTTTTATTTCTCTTGGATATATACGTAGGAGTGGGGTTGCTGGATCAAAGGCATTCTACTATGTGGATCATAACAAATTATGGATAACTTTGCTAAGGATGGGAATTCCGGAATAATTAATTGTGCTTATGTGCAACTGGTACACAGACCAAGAGGCAGTCATTTGAAAAAACAAGGGAAAACTATGTGGTTTAAAATCAGGAAAGGTGTGCTTCAGGGTTATATCCTTTCACCATACTTATTTAGTCTGTTGTTGTTGTTGTTGTTGTTGTTAGGTGCTGTCGAGTCGTTTCTGACTCATAGGGGCCCTATGCACAACAGAATAAAACACTGCCCGGTCCTGAGCCATCCTTACAATCATTGTTATGCTTGAATTCATTGTTGCAGCCACTGTGTCAATCCACCTCATTTAGGGTCCTTCTCTTTTCTGCTGACCCTGTTCTCTTCCAAGCACAATGTCCTTCTCCAGGGACTGATCTCTCCTGAAAGCCCGTCCCAAGTATGTAAGATGCAGTCTCACCATCCTTGTTTCCAAGGAGCATTCTGGTTGTACTTCTAACACAGATTTGTTCATTTTTTTGGCAGTCCGTAGTATATTCAATATTCTTCGCCAACACCACAACTCAAAGGCTGCAATTCTTCTCTGGTCTTTCTTATTCATTTTCCAGCTTATTCATTATTCAGTCTGCATGCTGAGCAAATAATCCAAGAAGCTGAACTACATGAAGAAGAATGGAGCATCATGATTGGAGATATACTCATTAACAACCTGCTATATACAGTTGACACAACCTTGCTTGTGAAAGCAAAGAAGACTTAAAGCACTTACTGATGAAGTTTAAAGACTACAGCCTTCATTTGGATTACACCTCAACATGAAGAAAACAAAAATACTCACAACTAGATCAAGAAGTAGCATCATGATAAACAGAGAAAATATTGAAGTTGCCAAGAACTTCATTTTACTTGGATCCACAATTAATGCCCATGGAAGCAGCAGTCAAAACATCAAAGGCATTGGGAAATCTGCTGCAAAAGAACTCTTTAAAGTGTTGAAAAGCAAAGATGTCAGTTTGAGGAATTAGATGGTCCTAACCCAAGACATGATACTTTCAATTGCCTCATATGCATGCAGAAACTGGACAGTAAATAAAGACCAAAGAATTGATGACTTTCTATTATGGTGTTGGCTAAGAATATTGAATATACCATGGACTTCCAGAAGAAGGACAAAATCTGTCTTGGAAGAAGTACAGCCAGAATGATCCTTAGAAGTGAGAATGGCGAGACTTTGTCTCAAGTACTTTGGACATGTTATCAGAAGGGACCAGTTCCTGAAAAAGCACATCATGCTTGGTAAAGCAGAAGGTCACTGAAAAGGAAGAAGACCCTCAATGAGATGAACTGACACAGTGACTGCAACAACAGGCTCAAGTACAACAATTGTGAAAAGCGCTTCGTTTCATTGTACGTAGAGTCACTATGCTTCAGAATCAACTCAAGGGCACTTAATAAAAATGGCTAATGACTGTGAACATCCCTTTACGTGTTTGTTAGTCTCCTAAATATCTTCTTTGGTGAAGTATCTGCTTATGCCTTTTCCCATGTTTAACTGCCTTTTTGTTGTTGACTTCTTGAAGCATTCTGTTAATTTTAGAGGTTAGCCTCCTGTCAGATATGTAGTAGCCAAAATTTTTTTCCCAGTCTGTATGTTCTCTTTTTATTCTTCTGGTGAAGGCGCTTTGGTTTATATATTATTAGTTATATTTATTACGGTATTTATGCCACATAATAGAGCCCCTAATTTTATCCCTAATTTTTCTTTCATGATCTTTATAATTTTAAGTTATACATTTAGGTCTTTGATGCATTTTGTGTTTGTGTGTGTGTGTATGGTGTGAAGTCTGAATATTGTTTCATTTTCCTATGGATGTATATTCAGCTTTGTCATCACCTTTTGTTAAAGAGACTTTTCTCATTTAATGTACTTCGACTGTCGAATACCATCTGTATGTAGGTGGATGTATTTACTACTTCTGGGTTCTCAGTTCTGTTGCATTAGTCTTTATGTCTGTGGCTGTACCAGTTCCAGGCTGTTTTAACTACTGTGGCTGTATAGTAGATTCTGAGATGGGGTAGTGTGAGGCCTCCTACTTTATTCATTTTCTTCAATAATTCTTTGCTTATCTGGGGACTCTTTCCTTTTCACAAAAAGTTGGCAATTAGTTTTTCCAGGGCATAAAAGAATGTTGTTAGAATTTGAATCAAGATTGTGTTGTATCTGTAGATCACTTTGGGTACTATTGAGATTTTCACAATGTTAAGCCTTCCTATCCATAAACATGATTTTTTTTTTTCATTTATTTATGTCTCTTTTGATTTCTTGTGGTCGTGTTTTATGGTTTTCTTTGCATAAGTATTTTACAACTATATTTAGATTTATTCCTAAGTATTTTATCTTTTTGAGGGCCATTGTAAATGGTATTGTTTTCCCGATTCTCTTTTCAGAGCTCTTATTGTTAGTGTAGAAAAATCCAACTGATTTTTGTATGTTGATCTTGTACCTTGCCACTTAGCTGAATTTCTTGTAGAGTCTATGGAATTTTCTGTGTAAATAAAAAAAAAAAAATTTTTTTTCTTTTATGATCATATCATCTGCATGTAGATTTAGTTTTACTTTTTCCTTACCAATTTGGATGCCCTTTATGTCCCTTTCTTGCCATATTGCTCTTTTTTTTTTTTTAGTACTTCCAGTACAATACTGAACACAAGTGGTGATAAAGGGCATTCTTATCTGAATACCATTCTCAAAAAGAAAGTTTTCAGTTTCTCTCCATTGAAAATAACATTGGCTGTTAGTTTTGAGTCTATGCCCTTAATTATGTTTGAGGAGTTTCCCTTTTGTTTCTATTTTGCTGAGAATGTTTACCAGGAATGGGTGTTGGACTTTATCAAATGTCTTTTCTGCATTGATTGAGGTGATCTCATGATTCTTGTCCTTTTATTTATGTAGTGAATGACATTAATTGATTTTCTAACTTTGAACCATCCTTGTATTCCTGGTATGAAACTCACTTGGTTGTGATGTATTATTATTATTTTTTAATATGCTGTTGAATTCTATTGATATTTTGTTGAGATTTTTTGTACCTATATTCATAAGGGGTATTGGTCTTTAATTTTCTTTTTTTGTGGTGTCTTTGGTATCAGTATTATGCTGCCTTCATTGAGTGCATACTGGAGTATTCCTTCATTTTCTATGTTCTCTAATAGTTTGAGTAGAATTGGTATCAGCTTTTCTATGAATGTTTGGTAGAATTCTCCAGTGAAGAAGCTGTCCGGGCCAGGGATTTTTTCTTAGAAAAAAGAAAAATTTTTTAACGGCTTCTTCAGTCTCTTCTTTTGTTTTGTGCCTGTCTAGTTTTCCTAATTCAGTTTGTGTTAGTTTGAGTAGGTTGTGCATTTCTAGAAATTTGTCCATTTCTTATATGTTTTCAAATTTGTTGGAGTATGATTTTTCATGATATCCTTTTATGATCCTTTTTATTTCAGTTGGTTCTGTCATAATGTCACCCATCTCATTTCTTATTTGGGGTATTTGCATCTTTTCCATCTTTTCTTTTGTTAATTGAGCAAGATGTTATTCAGTTTTCACATATTTGATTTTTTTCTTGTTCTTGTTATCAAATTCTAATTTTATAGCACAGTGATCAAAGAAAATGCTTTGTACTATTTCAATATTTTTAACTTATTGAGGCTTACTTTGTGGCATAAAATATCGTCTATTCTGGAGAACGATCCATGTGCGTTGGAGAAGAATGTGTACTGTGCTGCTGTTGAGTGGAGTGTCCTGTGCATATTTATGAAGTCAAGTTTGTAGATCGTGATATTTAGATATTCTTTATTTTTGTTGAGTTTCTTTTAGTTTTCTGTCCTTTATCACAAACAGTGTGTTAAATTCTCCTACTATTATTGTGGAACTGTCTATTTCTGTTTTCAATGCTGCTAGAGTTTGTTTGGAAACCCTGGTGTCATAGTGGTTAAGTGCTACAGCTGCTAACCAAAGGGTCAGCAGTTCGAATCCGCCAGGCGCTCCTTGGAAACTCTATGGGGCAGTTCTACTCTGTCCTATAGGGTCTCTATGAGTCGGAGTCAACTCGACAGCACTGGGTAGAGTTTATTTTATGTGTTTTGGAGCCTTGTCACTGGATGCATAAATATTTATTATGGTTGGGTCCTTTTGGTGTTTAGAGTCTTTAATCATTATTAATGCTCTTGTTGTTTGTGGTGGATTTTCCATCCATTAATTTTTACCTTATTTATATCTTTGTGTCTAAGGTGTGTCTTTTGTAGACCACATATTGTTGGGTCTTTTTTTTTTTTTACACTTTCTCCCAGCCTCTGTCTCTTGACTAGTACACTTAACCCATTTACATTTAGTGTGATTATCAGTGGGTGTGACTAAACTGCTATCATTTTGTTGCACTCTTTTTTTCTGTGGTATTGATGGTTTCTTTGTTCTACTTGGTTTTCTATACTGAGGTTTTTTTTTTTTTTTTTTTTTGCTTATGAATTTTCTTCATTATTGTTGATTTTGTGTCTATTGCATCTTTATGGTTTTCTTTTTGTGAGGAGATTGTTTTAAATTTTTTTATGATTAACTTGAAATTTACTTTTATCTTCCTAGGTTTAAAACAATCTGTAGTATCTTGTTATCACCTCAACTTCTTCTCCATATGGACGTTTTTCAACCACACCATTTAATCCCCCTTTTATTTTGAAGTTGTCATTTTCATATCGATGCCTCAGTTCCATTTATTCAGACTTGTAGCTTTATTTTACTTTTAAGAATTCTTTATCTTGGTTACTATTTGGGCCATACTGACGTGTGTCTTAATCTCTGGTGGTTGTCTGATGGTGCTGTTTCTCTATGTGATTAAACCAAAACCAAATGTGTTCTGTCGAGTAGATTCTGACTCATAGCAACCCTATAGGACAGAGTAGAACTGCACCATAGGGTTTCCAAGACAGCTGGTGGATTTGAACCACTGACCTTTTGGTTAGCAGCTCTTAACCACGGCACCACCAGGGCTCCTCTCTAACTGAAAGACTCTTTTTAATATTTCTTGTGAGATTGGTCGGGTTTTTACAAATTCCTTTAATTTCTGTTTATCTGGAAATATCCTAATATTGCAAACAAATTTGATCAGAGAAGATGCTTTGTAATATTTCAATGTTTTGGATTCTACTAAGGCTTGCTTTATGACCTAATATGTGGTTTATTCTAGAGAATGTTCCATGTGCATTGGAAAAGAAAGTATACTTGGCTGCTGTTGGGTGGAGTGTTCTGTATATGCCTATGAGGTCAAGTTGGTTGATTGTGGCATTTAGGTCTTCCATGTCTTTTCTGAGCTTCTTGTTGAATGTTCTGTCCTTTGCTAAAAGTGGTGCTTTGAAGTCTCCTAACATACTGGTGGTGCTGTCTATCTCACTTTTCAATGCTGTTAGAGTTTTTTTTTTATATATCTTGCAGCACTGTCATTGGGTGCATAAATATTTAAAATGGTTATATCCTCCTGGTATATTGTCCCTTTAATCATTATATAGTATCCTTCCTTATCCTTTGTGGTGAATTTAACTTTAAAGTCTATTTTGTCAGAAATTAATATTGCCATTCCTCCTTTTTTTAAGTAAGTTTTATTGTGCTTTAAGTGAAAGTTTACAAATCAAGTCAGTCTCTCACACAAAAACCCATACACACCTTGCTACACACTCCCAATTACTCTCCCCCGAATGAGACAGCCCACTCTCTCCCTTGACTTTCTCTTTTCTTGTCCATTTCACCATGTTCTAATCCCCTCCACACTCTCATTTCCCCTCCAGGCAGGAGATGCCAACACAGTCTCAAGTGTCCACCTGATCCAAGAAGCTCACTCTTCACCAACATCCCTCTCCAACACATTGTCCAGTCCAATCCATGTCTGAAGAGTTGGCTTAAGGAATGGTTCCTTTCCTGGGGCAACAGAAGGTCTGGGGGCCATGATCACCAGAGTCCTTCCAGTCTCAGTCAGACCATTAAATCTGGTCTTATGAGAATTTGGGGTCTGCATCCTACCACTCTCTTGCTCCCTCAGGGGTTCTCTGTTGTGTTCCCTGTCAGGGCAGTCATCGGTTGTAGTCGGGCACCATCTAGTTCTTCTGGTCTCAGGATGATGTAGTCTCTGGTTCATGTGGCCCTTTCTGTCTCTTGGGCTTGTAATCACCTCGTGTCCTTCGTATTCTTCATTCTCCTTTGATCCAGGTGGGTTGAGACCAATTGATGCATCTTAGATGGCTGCTTGCTAACGTTTAAGACCCCAGACGCCACTCTTCAAAGTGGGATGCAGGATGTTTTCTTAATAGATTTTATTATGCCAATTGACTTAGATATCCCCTGAAACCATGGTCCCCAGACCCCTGCCCCTGCTACACTGGCCTTCGAAGCTTTCAGTTTATTCAGGAAAGTTCTTTCCTTTTGGTTTAGTCTAATTGTGCTGACCTCCCCTGTATTGTGTGCTGTCTTTCTCTTCACCTAAAGTAGTTCTTAACTACTATCTAATTAGTGAATGCCCCCCTCCCATCCCCCACCCTCACCCCTCTCATAACCACAAAAGAATGTTTTCTTCTCAGACTAAACTATTTCTCAAGTTGTTATAATAGTGGTCTTATATAATATTTTTCCTTTTGCATCTGACTAATTTCACTCAGCATAATGCCTTCCAGGTTCCTCCATGTTATGAAATGTTTCACAGATTCCTCACTGTTCTTTATCAATGAGTAGTATTCCATTGTGTGAATATACCATGATTTATTAACATTTATTATTTTGTGTTTTTTGGATGAATGCCAACCTTGTTGGAGTGAGATAAAATATCATTGTAGTTTTGATTTGCATTTCTCTAATGGCTAATGATAGTGAACATTTCCTCATATATCTGTTAGCTACCTGAATGTCTTCTTTAGTGAAGTGTTTGTTCGTATCTTTTGCCCATTTTTTAATTGAGTTATTTGTCTTTCTGTAGTTCAGTTTTTGCAGTATCATGAAGATTTTAGTGATCAGAAATGTCACAGCTAAAAACTTTTTCCCAGTCTGTAGGTAGTCTTTCTACTCTTTTGGTGAAGTCTTTGGATGAGGATAGGTGTTTGATTTTAAGGAGCTCCCAGTTATCTAGTTTTTCTTCATCTAGTTTTTCTTCTACATTTGTTATAATGTTTTGTATATTGTTTATGCCATGTATTAGGGCTCCTAACGTTGTCCCTATTTTTTCTTCCACTATCTTTATTGTTTTAGATTTTATATTTAGGTTTTTGATCCATTTTGAGTTAGTTTTTGTGCATGGAGTGAGGTATGGGTCTTGTTTCATTTTTTTGCAGATGGATGTCCAGTTATGCCAGCACAGTTTGTAAAAAAAAAAAAAGCTGTCTTTTCCCCGTTTAACTGTTTTGGGGCCTTTGTCAAATATCAGCTGCTCATATGTGGATGGATTTACGACTGGATTCTCAATTCTGTTCCATTGGTCTATGTGTCTGTTGTTGTACCAGTACCAGGCTGTTTTGACTACTGTGATGGGTAAAGTAAGGCCTCCCACTTTTTTCTTCTTTTTCAAGAATGCCTTATTTATCCGGGGTCATTTTCCCTTCCATATGAAGTTGTTGATTTGTATCTCCATCTGATTAAAGAATGTTGTTGGGATTTGGATCACAATTGCTTTAAATGTATAGATCTCTTTTGGTTGAATAGATATTTTTATAATGTTAAGTCTTCCTATCCACAAGCAAGGTATGTTCTTCCACTTATGTACGTCTCTTTTGGTTTCTTAAAGAAGTGTATTTTAGTTTTCTTTGTATAAGTCTTTTACATCTCTGGTAAGATTTATTCCTAAGTATTTTATCTTCTTGGGGGCTACTGTAAGTAGCATTGATTTGGTGATTTCCTCTTCGATATTCTTTTTGTTGGTGTACAGGAATCCAACTGATTTTTGTATGTTTGTCTTGTATCCTGATAATCTGCTGAACTCTTCTATGAGTTTCAGTAGTTTTCTGGAGGATTCCTTAGGGTTTTCTATGTATAAGATCATGTCATCTGCAAATAGAGATACTTTTACTTCTTCCTTGCCAATCTGGATGCCCTTTATTTCCTTATCTAGCCTAATTGCTCTGGCTAGGACTTCCAGCACAATGTTGCATAAGAGTGATGATAAAGGGCATCCTTGTCTGGCTCCCGATCTCAAGGGAAATGCTTTCAGGCTCTCTCCATTTAGGGTGATGTTGGCTGTTAGGCTTTGTATAAATACCTTTTATTATGTTGAGGAATTTTCCTTCTGTTCTTATTTTGCTGGGAGTTTTTATCATGAATGAGTGTTGAACGTCGTCAAATGCCTTTTCTGCATCAATTGATAAAATCATGTGATTCTTATCTTTTGTTTTATTTATATGATGGATTACATTAATTGTTTTTCTAATGTTGAACCATCCCTGCATACCTGGTATGAATCCCACTTGGTCATGGTGAATTTTTTTTTTTTTTTTGATATGTTGTTGAATTTTATTGGCTAAAATTTTCTTGTGGATTTTTGTATCTACATTCATGAGGGATATAGGTCTATAATTTTCTTTTCTTGTGGTGTCTTTACCTGGTTTTGGTATCAGGGATATGGTGGCTTCATAGAATGAGTTTGGTAGTGTTCCGTTCTTTTCTATGCTCTGAAATACCTTTACTAATAGTGGTGTTAACTCTTCTCTGAAAGTTTGGTAGAACTCTGCAGTGAAGCCATCCGGACAGGGGCTTTTTTTTTGCAGGGAGTTTTTTCATTAAGTTTTCAATCTCTTCTTTTGTTATGGGTCTATTTAGTTGTTCTCCCTCTGTTTGTGTTAGCTTAGGTAGGTAGTGTGTGTTTCTAGGAATTCATCCATTTCTTCTAGGTTTTCAAATTTGTTTGAGTATAGTTCTTCATAGTTATCTGATACGATTCTTTTAATTTCAGTTAGGTCTGTTGTAATATCACCCATCTCATTTCTTATTTAGGTTATTTGCTTCCTCTCCTGTTTTTCTTTTGTCACTTTGGCCAGTGGTTTATCAATTTTGCTGATTTTTTTTAAAAAAAACAGCTTTTGGTTTTGTTAATTCTTTCAATTGTTTTTCTGTTGTCTGTTTCATTTAGTTTAGCTCTAATTTTTATTGTTTTCTTCTGGTGCCTGTGGGTTTCTTTTGTTGTTCTCTTTCTATTTGTTCAAGTTGTAGGGATAATTCTTTGATTTTGGCCCTTCTTCTTTTTGGATGTGTGCGTTTATTGATATGAATTGGCCTCTGAGCACAGCTTTTGCTGTGTCCCAAAGGTTCTGATAGGAAGTGTTTTCATTCTCATTGGATCCTCTAATTTCTTTATTCCATCCTTAATGTCTTCTATAATCCAGTCTTTTTTTTTTTTTTTGAGCAGGATATTGTTCAATTTCCAAGTGTTTGATTTCTTTTCCCTGTTTTTCCTGTTACTGATTTCCACTTTTATGGCCTTATGGTCAGAGAAGATGCTTTGTAATATTTCAATGTTTTGGATTCTGCTAAGGCTTGCTTTATGACTACTGTATGGTCTATTCTAGAGAATGTCCCATGTGCACTAGAAAAGAAAGCATACTTGGTTGCTGGTGGGTGGAGAGTTCTGTATATATCTATGAGGTCAAGTTCGTTGATTGTGGCATTGAGATCTTCCGTGTCTTTATTGACCTTCTTTCTGGATGTCCTGTCCTTCTCCAAAAGTGATGTGTTGAAGTCTCCTACTATTATTGTGGAGCTGTCTATCTCACTTTTCAATGCTGATAGAGTTTGTTTTATGTATCTTGCAGCCCTGTCCTTGGGTGCATAAATATTTAATATGGTTATATCTTCTTGGTGTAAAAAAAAAAAAATTTTTTTCTTGGTGTATTGTCCCTTTAATCATTATATAACATCCTTCCTTATCCTTTCTGATGGATTTAACTTTAACATCTATTTTGTCAGAAATTAATATTGCCACTACTGCTCTTTTTTGATTCTTGTTTGCTTGATATATTTTTTCATCCTTTGAGTTTTAGTTTGTTTCTCTAAGTCTAAGGTGTGTCTCTTATAGGCAGCACATAGACGGATCTTGTTTTTTAATATTCTGCCACTCTGTCTCTTTATTGGTGTGTTTAGTCCATTTACATTCAGGGTAATTATGGATAGGTATTTAGTGCTATCATTTTGATGTCTTTTTTTGTGTTTTGTTGACAATTCTTTTTCCCACTTGATTTTATGTGCTGAGTAGATTTTCTTTACATATTGTCCTTTGCTCATATTTGTTGTCGTTAATTTTGTTTCTGCTGAGTCTGTATTTTTCCCTTGTATTTTATTTTAATGAGTAGGGTAGTTTTTCTCCTTTGTGGTTACCTTATTACTTACTGCTGTTTTTCTAAATTTAAACCTAACTTTTATTTCTTTGTATTGCTGTATCTTCCTCTCCATATGGAAGGTGTATGATTACATTTCTTAGTCCCTCTTTATTATTTTAATGTTGTCTTCTTTTATGTAATAACATCGCTGTTACCCTGTGTTGGGCTTTTTTTTTTTTTTTTAATAATCTTGCTTTGTTTTTTTTTATTTCCCTGTCTGGGTAGACTTCTGGTTGCTCTGCCCAGTGTTCTAGTCTTGGGTTGATACCTGATATTATTGATTTTCTAACCAAGGAACTCCCTTTAGTATTTCTTGTACTCTTGGTTTGGTTTTTAGAAATTCCCTCAACTTGTGTTTATCTGGAAAAGTCTTAATTTCACCTTTATATTTAAGAGACAGTTTTGATGGATATATGATTCTTCTCAGGCTATTTTTTTCCTTCAATTTTTTAAAATATGTCATCCCATTGCCTTCTTGACTGCATGGTTTCTGCCGAGTAGTCCGAGCTTATTCTTATTGGCTCTCCTTCATACGTGACTTTTCATTTATCCCTTGCTGCTCTTATAATTCTCTTTATCTATGGTTTTGGCAAGTTAGATTATAATATGTCTTGGTGACTTTCTTTTAAGATCTGCCTTATGTGGAGTTCGATGAGCATCTTGGATAGATATCTTCTCATCTTTCACAATATCAGGGAAGCTTTCTGCCAACAAATCCAACAATTTTCTCTGTATTTTCTGTTATCTCTCCCTGTTCTGGTACTCCAATCACTCGTAGGTTATTTCTCTTGATAGAGTTCCACATGATTCTTAAGGTTTCTTCATTTTTTTTAATTCTTTTATCTGATATTTCTTCAAATATATTAGTGCGAAGTGATTTATCTTCAAGTTCAGAAATTCTAGCTTCTACTTGCTCAATTCTGCTCCTCTGACTTCCTATCGAGTTATCTAATTCTGTAATTTTATTGTTAATCTTCTGAATTTCTGATTGTTGTCTGTCTATAGATTTTTCCAGCTTATTAAACTTTTCATTATGTTCCTGAATAATCTTTCTAATTTCTTCAGTTGCTTTATCTGTGTGTTCCTTGGCTTGTTCTGTGTATTGCCTCATTTTCTTCCTGATGTCTTGAAGGATTCTGTATATTAAACTTTTGTGTTCTGGCTCTGGTCATTCCAGGAATGCACTTTCATCTAGAAGATCCCTGGATTCTTTTTTTTTTGAGAACCTATTGAGGTGATCATGGTTTGTTTCTTTACATGACTTGGTATTGACTGTTGTCACCGAACCATCTATAAGTTATTAGTTTATGCTTGCTTACTGTGTTGTAGCTTCTTGCTTTGTTTTGTTTTGTTTTGAGTGAGCCAGCTTGATTATTTTCACCTTTGGAGCTCTGGTGCCCTTTCCCCAGCTGGCTAGAGCTCTTTTCACTTATATCAGTCTAGGAGTCCATTCAGTTCTCTTGTATGAATTCTGCTCAGGTTTCCAGGTAGCCGATATCAAGTGTGTGGTACAGGCACTGTCCTACAGCCTTAGAGGGGCAGGGGTGATTGGCTTATATACTGGTATCTGATTGCAGCAGGGGGTCAAGCTCTGGACAAGGCAGGGGGCTGAGAACCAACCCCCAAGTGTCTCTGAGGAAAACGTGTCTCTGTTCCCTAGAGCATGCTGGTAGATGGGCTCTGCAGAGGGACCATGGGCACCCAAAGTTTTTGGTTGTAAGGATTGGGAGGTACCAGTTATCTTTGAACCCCTGTCACGGGTGGCTGGGTGACCTGAGTGGACCTACCAGTCCTTAGGTCCCTGATGCGGGTAGCTAAGTATCTTGTTTAATAGGCAAAGCAATGTCAAATGTCAAACACCCTCCTCTCCACCGCACAGCTGAAATGGTTGGAGTTTGCCAACAAGGGCCTAGTCTCCCGAAATAGGCCCAGACAGGTCCATGCAGAAGGGAAAGGTGCTCAAGGTTCATGGATGGTTTATGCCTGGACAGGAGCCGCTTCTGTCCTGAGCTCCCCCGGTTAATGGAGCTAGCAAATTATCTTTTCCCTGCCCCAGTTGCAAATTTTTTCCTTCCCCAAGCCTGGGAGGATGGCTCTAGGTGCTCACCAGGGTCTATCTCAGCCCCAGGGATTCAGCCGTTGAAGCTGGCTTGGGGGTGGGGAGGGCAAGGTAAAATTATATGCAAGTACTTAGCTTTTGCCAAGAGGGCCGTTCTCCTCAGGTTCCAGAGGTGTGAGTAGGCTGTGTGGCTGGCTGCTTCTCCCTGAGGAAACTGAGGCCGAATGCTAGTAGCAGCATACTGCCACCATCCCCGCCACTCCTGGAATGGTGCCTGAGAGCTCCCCATGATTCAGGTCCTCACCACTTCTATTGGCTTCTTCCTCCCCCACCCCTTAGTTCATTGTCCAAGCTTGCCTTTGATGCTCAGGGCTCCCAGCTTGTCACAAATATACTCGTTTCACTTGTTTTTTCAGGTCTTTGTTGTAAAGAGGGCTCGATGGAAGCATCTGTCTAGTCTGCTATCTTGGCTCCTCCTCTCCTGCTCTTTTTTGATTATTGTTTTCTTTATATATTTTTTTCCACCCTTTGAGTTTTAATTTGTTTGTGTCTCCAAGCCTACGATGTGTCTCTATAGGTAGCATATAGATGTATCATGTTTTTTTTTAATCCTTTGTGCCACTCCCTGTGTCTTTACTGGTGCATTTAGTCCATATACACTCAACTTAATTACAGATAGGTATTAGTTTAGTGCTGTCATTTTGATGTCTTTTTTGTGTGTTGTTGACAGTTTCTTTTTCCCACTTAAATTTTTGCCTTGAGGAGTTTATATTTACATATTGTCTTATCCTCTTATTCGTTGTTATTGATTTTGTTTCCTCTGAGTCTCTATTTTTTTCTTGTATTTTGTTTTGATAAGTTAGATTGTTAGTCTACTTTGTGGTTACCTTAATATCTACCTCTATTTTTCTAAGCTTAAACCTAACTTTTATTTTTTTATATTGCCTTGTCTTCCTCTGCATATGAAAGGTCTATGAATATGTATCTAAGTCCCTCTTTATCATTTTAATGTTGTCTTCTGTTACATAATGGCATTGCTGCTGTTTCCCTGTTTTGAGAATTTTTTTAATCTTGATTTATTTTTATGATTTCCCTGTCTGGGTTGACATCTGATTGCTCTGTTGAGAGTTCTAGTCTTGGGTTTATACCTGATATTATTGATTTTCTAATCAGAGAACTCCCTTTAGTATTTCTTGTGGCTTTGGTTTGGTTTTAAAAATTCCCTAAACTTCTGTTTATCTGGAAATATCCTAACTTTGTCTTCATATTTGAGACACAGTTTTGCTGGATATATGATTCTTGGCTGGCAATTTTTTTCCTTCAATGCTTTATATAAGTCATCCCACTGCCTTCTTGCCTGCATGATTTCTGCTGAGTAGCCTGAGCTTGTTCTTATTGACTCTGCTTTGTAGGTGACTTTTTGTTTATCCCTAGCTGCTCTTAAAATTCTCTCTTTATCTTTGGTTTTTGGCAAGTTTGATTATAATATATCTTGGTGACTTTCTTTTAAAATCTACCTTCCATGGAGTTCGATGAGCACCTTGGATTGATATCGTCTCATCTTTCACAATATCAGGGAAGTTTTCTGCCAATGAATCTTCAACAATTCTCTCTGTATTTTCTGTTGTCCCTCCCTGTGCTGGTACTCCAGTCATTTGTAGGTTATTTCTCTTGATAGATTCCCACATGATTCTTAGGGTTTCTTCACTTTTCTAAATTCTTTTATCTGCTTTTTCTTCAAATATATTGGTGCCAAGTGCTTTGTTTTCAATCTCACCCATTCTGTCTTCCACATCCTCAGCTCTCCTCATTTGACTTTCTATTGAGTTGTCTAATTCTACAATTTTATTGTTAATCTTCTGAATTTTTGATTGGCTGTCTCTCCATGGATTCTTGCAGCTTATTAAATTTTTCATTGTATTCTTGAATAACCTTTTTAATTTCTTCCACTACCTTATCTGTGTGTTCCTTGGCTTGTTCTGTGTGTTGCCTAATCTCCTTCCTGATCTTGTTGCTGATGTCTTGAAGAGTTCTGTATATTAATCTTTTGTATTCTGCATCAGGTAATTCCAGGAATGCATCTTCATCCAGAATAGCCCTTGATTCTTTGTTTTGAGAGCTTGTCAAAGTGATCATGGCCTGATTCTTTATGTGACTTGATATTGACTGTTGTGTCCATGCCATCTATAAGTTACCATATTAGTTTTTTTTAATGTTTGCTTACTATAACCTAGCTTCTTGCTTTGTTTTGTTTTGATATATCCAAATAGGTTGCTTGAGTGAGCTAGATTGATTATTTTTGCCTTTGAAGCTCTAACGTCTGTCACCAGATGGCTAGAGCTCTTACCAGGTATATAAGCCTAGGAGCCCATTCACTTTTCTTTTATGGATTCAGCTCAGGTGTCCAGGTAGTTGGTCATCTAGTGCAAGGTACAGGCTCCGTCCTACAGTCTTAGAGGGGCAGGGTTGATTGGTGTAGGCTCCAGTGTCTGGCTGTAGCAGTAGGTCACGCTCTGAACAAGGCTGGGGGCTGGCAATCTTCCCCGGAGTGTCTGTGAGGAAACCACATCCCTGTTCCTTAGAGCACACAGATGGGGGGATTCTGCAGATGGACCTTGGGCACCCAGTGCTTTTGCTCGTAAGGACCGGCATGTACCAGTTATCCTTGGATCCTTGTCGTGGGTGTCTGTGTTCCCTGAGTGGAGCCACCAGTCCTTAGGCCCCTGATGTGGGTAGGTGAGAACCCTGTTTAGTGGGCAAAGCAGTGTCAAACATCAAACACCCACATCTCCACTGCACAGCTGAAACAGTTGTAGTCTGCCAACAAGGGCCTATTTTCCTGAAATAGGCCCATAAGGTCCCTGCAGGGGGAAAGGCATTCAAAGTCCATGGACTATTTATGCCCAGACAGGAACTGCTTCTGTCTGGAGCTCCCCAGGTTAGTGGAGCTGGCAGAGTATCTTTTCCCCAGTTGTGAATTTATTCCTTCTCCAAGGCCAGGAGAATGGCTGAAGGCACACGATAAAACCTATCTCAGGCCCAGGGAAATTGACAGCCACTGAAGCTGGCTTGGGGGCTGGGAGCAGGGTAAAATACACGCAAGCACTCAGCTTTTGCCAATAGCATCATTCTTCTCTGGTTCTGGAGGTGTGAGTTGGCTGTGCGGCTGGCTGTTTCTCCCTGAGGAAACTGCAGCCGAATGTTACCACTAGCCCGCTACAGTTGCTCCCAGTAATGGTGCCTGAGGGATCCCGGAGATTCAGGTCTGGCAACGCATCTCTGCTTCTGAACTGTCTCTCCTTCCCCCTGCTACTAAGTCCATTTTCTGACTTTGGCTTTGATGATCTGTGCTTCTAGCTTGTCATAAATGTAATCATTTTACTTGTGTTTTTTTCAGGTCTTTGTTGTAAGAGGGTTCACTGGAAGCGTCTGACTACTCCGCCATCTTGGCCCCACCTCCTGCAAACATATTTGAGAGACAATTTTGCTGGATATAAAATTCTTGGTTAGCATTTTTTTTTCTTTCAGGGTTTTATATACATCACCCCATTGCCTTCTTGCCAACACAGTTTCTGTTGAGTAATCAGAATTTAGTCTTATTTGTTTCTCTTCATAGGTATCATTTTGTTTTTCCTGAGCTACTTTCAGGATTCTCTATTTGTCTTTGATTTTGGAAAGTTTGATTATGATAAGTTTTGCTGATTTTTTTTTGGGGGGGAGGGTGTCTATCCCGTATAGGAAACCCTGTTGGCTTAGTGGTTAAGTGCCACAGCTGCTAACCAAATGGTCGGCAGTTCTAATCCACCAGGCACTCCTTGGAAACTCCATAGGTCGGTTGTACTCTGTCCTATAAGGTTGCTTTGAGTTGGAATTGACTTGATGGCAATGGGTTTATCCTCTATAGGGTTCACTGAGCTTCCAGTATGGAGGTAACTTCTTGTTTTTCATGATGTTTTCTGCCAGCAAATCTGTGCTTTTTTTTTTTTTCTTTTTTTTGGCTACTTCTTTTCTGGGATTCCTATCATGTGTAAGTTATTCCTCCTGAAAATACCCCATATAACTCTTAGGATTTCTCCATTCTTTTTGTTTTTTGAATGTTCATCCTTCAATTTTGCTGATTTTATCTACCTTTGATACAATTCTACTCCTAAGTTCTCCCATTGAGTTATTGATTTCTGAATTTTTTTGATATTCTGGATTTCTATTTACTGTTGTTGTGTGGTTTCTAATTGTCTATTTATTTTGTCATTTTTTTCTCTTGTATTGTTTTCCTGAATTCTTCTAGGGTTTTGTCTGTGTTTTCCTTGATCTGATTTAGTGCCCCGTATATAAGTTTTTGAATTCCTTACCAGGTAGTTCCATTAGCATTTCTTCCTAGTGGGGAAGTAGTGGGATGGGCTGCTAGAGAATGTGCAGGTGTCCTCTCTTGTAGGAGAATGGCTAAGTGGGCAACCAGAGACTGCAGGCACAATCTCTGGTTGGAGAGGGTCAGTGTGGGCAGATGGGTGAACATGCAGGTGCTCTCTCCATGATGGGAGGTGTAGGGGGCTCAGCCTCATGTGTGTAGGTGCTCTTTCTTGCAGGACAGTTTATGGGGTTGGTGGCAGGAGAGTACATAGGTCCTCTCTGCAGAGAGTCAGGGGCTGGGCATGTGGCTGGAGGGCATGCAAATACTCTCCTGTGGGGGCATGGCTGGGTAGGCTGCTAGAGGGTGTAAGGCACTGTCTCCAGCAGGGGAGTGTCTGAGAAGTGGTGAAGCAGGTGACCAGTGAGTGTACAGGTGCTCTCTTGTGGGGTAGGGTTGGGGCAAATGGCCGAGGGCACACAAGTGCTCTATCCTGTGAGAGAGGGGCTCTCTTTCATTCTGCCCCATGCCTGGTAGGCAGGGAGGTGGCAGTGAACAAGGCTGGGTGAGAGGACGGGGAAAAGGAAAAATAAAAAGAAGGAAAAAAAAAGGAAGATCTCGTTCGTACTAAGGTCCCCGGTGGTCTGGGAGGTAGAGATGGGGGAATTTGTTTCATGAATCACCAAGAAGGTGGGGAGACGAGGGCACATTCCTATGGTCACTGGGTTGCAATGCCTGTGTACTTCCCACTGGGCACAGCCAGTAATCGGTAACTTGCTTCACTCTAGCTGCTTCTACACATTTTCTCTGTCTCCTCTTGGGTGCTCGGTGATGTTGCCTTTCTGTGCTCCTCAGCCAGAATCCCAGTTGGCTGTGTCATTAGATGTCCGCGCTGTGCCAGGGCAGCTGGCAGGGCACCTTGTCCTTGTTTCTCTCCTTGTTCAATGTTCTCATTCAGTTTCTTCTTTCAATCAGTGTTTGATCTGATTTTGTATCCTTTCAATTGATGCTAAGGATTCCAGGACTGTCATCTGTGTTTCACTTTGTTTCTCAGGTCTTTGTGGAGAGGGATGGCATAGTGCATCTCACTAGGGTGCCATCTTGGCATCAACTCCTAGTTTAAATTTTTTTTTTATGTAAAATTTCCTGTGTACCTCATTTCATGTTGAGCTTTTTCAACCCTTTTCTAAATTATTACTATGTTGTATTTTTTTTCTTTGTGTTCTGTCACTTGAAATCTTATCATGGACTCCCCCATTCCAACCAATTCCTACTACTAAATACAAATAAAAACCTTGACAAAATACAGAGAGCTATTATAAGAAGACTATGAAAGATGTTTGGTCGCTATGAGTCAGAACCAACTTGATGACATCTGACATAACAACAATATGAAAGATGTAGAAAAGAAGGTGGACTGGTTATAACCCTTATGGATAAACCAGCTGGCTATCTAGAATATTTGTTTTGTGTGTAGCTTTTTTTTTCCCCCTTGAATATACTCCCCAGGTGGCATAGTGGTTAAGTGCTACTGCTGCTAACCAAGAGGTCAGCAGTTCAAATCTGCCAGGCACTCCTTGGAAACTCTATGCAGCAGTTCTACTCTGTTCTATAGGGTTGCTATGAGTCAGAATCGACACGATAGCAGTGGTTTTTTTTTTTTTTTTCAAAATACTCCAGGCTGGGTGGTAGATTGGCTAGTACCCTGAACTGCTAACTAGTGCGGACTCCCACAAAAATAATAATGATAAAATAAAAATCCCAAGAAAATCTCATTCTGTCTGTTCAAATACCAAAAAAAAAAAAAAAAAAGAAAAGAGGACATTTTGCAGTATGGAACACTTTTGACTATACCTACTAAACTTCAGTGAACACCACAAAAGCAGCCCTGTCTGTCCCCCTTCTTACAAGTGTTGGAAGTGCTGTGTGTCATTCTGTCCCTGCACGAAAAGAATATAAGTGAAAACAGCACCCTCATATTCCTCAAGAGGTACAGCAGCAACACAGACCTTAGAGGGTAGTCCTGTCAACCATTCCAACTGATGTTACCACCAGAGAGATGGAAGTAGAAACTGTGGGGTACATCCCACCCTGTACTACAGGAAAGAAAGAAAAAAAGTGATACCCCTCCAAGTTCATATTTAAACTTGTATATAAAGCTCTGGGCAGAACCCTGAATGGCTTATTTGTGAAACTAACCAGCATCAATACAGCATAACCTTTGAGAATTGTAATGCATTGTAGAATCCTACCCAGATTTCAGATTGGCCTCTGAATGGCACGTACAAGGGTGGACAAGAAGACAACTTCAAAGTCTTTGAAACTAAGTTAACATTCACCCGCAGCCCACAAACTTGAGTCAAGACACAAGGTGTGAATTTAAATGAACTGACTGCTGACTCATAGCTAGAAGAAGGGTTCATGAAACTCTCTGTACAATTATTGCAAATTTTCTGAGAGACTAAAATCATTCAAAAATAAATTGTAAAAAAAGAATAAATTTAGAAAGTAGCTAGATTTTTCTAATAAATGCCTATGACAATTCATTATTACTAGGTATGATAGAGTCAGCTTGATTCTGAATCTGAAACTCAGTGTTACTGGTAAATGGTAAAGCGAATACCTGAGCTAAGGGATACAGGTACAGTCACAATTTGTAAGCTATAAGGGAGTCTGATTTGATTTTGAAACGTTGAAATAGAGTGTGTGGTGAAAATCTGTTGTTTTAAGTTGGCCAGCTTCCTCTCTCCATTTTGGGATATTATTTCTTCCCCATTATGGGTCGATTTTGGTAGAATTATGTATCACCCTGCCCTGCCCTCTGCTATAAGTCAAAGGGCATGTTTGTAGCCTTAGATAAATAATGAAACTCTTATTTTGGGAATTTGACTCTCATGTAGGTGATGCTAGAAGAGAAGAAACAAAAAAAGTGAAGCTGATCCACTCTAATATAGACAAGCTAAAGATATTATTCAGTAATTTCTGCTACCAACTACCTCAAACTGCTTTGGTTTCTGTTCTTTCAAATGTCTACTTTTTCACATTTGGCTTCAATTCTTTGAAGGTAAGTAATTCCCTCTGGATAATTTTTCTTTTTATTTCTATTACTTTCATTAGATTCATTATTCTGTTGCTTACAGTGAAAAAATCTACTGTTACAAAGTATCACTTGTATATCTCGGTGGAAATATTCAAAACAGAAATGCAGATCAAGACCCAGAGAAAGTGCTTCAGGTGGAGATGTAGATTTAGGAATTGTATTAAGGAACTGTATGAAATTTCTGATAGAGATGAGAAATAAAACAGAATAAAATTTTGGAAAATTCCAAAGTTAAGCTATTAAAATCAAGCAACCTAGGAATGAGAGGGAAACGTAAAGGGAGGGTTAATGGTGATAGGAAATATTGCATTGATTATGGGTAGGGTTGCACAGGCTATTTTTGTAATTTTTGTCAATAAGTTATACATCTGTAAAAAGTTGAATTGGAAAAGTTGTGTGATAGATATATTTACAAAAAAAAAAAAAAAGTAGCTGCTGAACCCACTTCTGTACAACCAAAAACCTCATGGAATTTGGTTTGAAGGTTTAGGGTCATGTTTTCATGGGACATCATAGTATATTGGCCTAATACCATGTTTGGTGCTCCTTTCTACCTCCTAGTTCATTGTTTACTGCCTGGGGTCTTAAAAGCTTGAAAGTAGCCATGCAACGCACAACAGTTGGTCTTTTTTTCCCTGGAGCAACAAAGGAAGGCAAGTCAGGGATAGGAGGAGGATATGGAATGTGTGGCTAATTGCCTCCATGAACAACTGCCTCCTTTGCCATGAAACCTGAAGAACTGGATGATGCCCAGCTACCATTACTGAACATTTTCATCAAAGATGCTGTAAAAGAATATGATCAAAAGGTAAAAATGCAGAACAGAATTTCAAATTCTCATGGACTCCACACTTCCTGGAGCCAGGAAGGTTGGATGAATCCCTGAAACTATTGCTCTGAGGTGATATTTAAAACTTAAACCAAAAATATCCACCTGAAATCTTAAGCCCAAACAATGGTTTAGCTTAACTCAAAAAATATCTGCCTTGAGCATTATGCTCTTTTAAGAACTATGTTTGTGGGATTAAATTGACAACACCAAACTGAAAGTTTACATAGTAACTTTAGGGGGCAGGGAATCTATGTTAACGAAGGAGGAACAACTCAGAAAAGGAGGATGAGAATGGTTGTGCAACTGAAAAGTGTAATCGATGTCACTAAAAGGTAAACGTAGAAACTGTTGAATTAGTGTAAGTTTTGCTGTGCGTGTTTTCAACAATAACAAAATAAATAAAATTAAAAAAATCAAGCAACATAACACATAACCTAAGAGGAAAAATTACTGTATATTAACACCAAAATCAACCTTATGTTTTATTTAGACTGAACGGTTTTATGGAATCATAGATTTTCTATTATCTCAATATCAACAGGTAAGATATAAATAGATAATAGACTTTATTTACACACATATATGTATAAACTTAAATAACAGCAGATGATAGAAAAATCTGATCCTGAACATACACACAAACTGACACACATAACTTGTAGGCACACGTAATCCATCATCTTGATCATCGTATTAAAGAAAGCAAGTGACATATGCGATAAACTATGCATATACACATATACGTGTGTGTGTGTGTGCAACATGAAGCCCTGGTGGAGTAATGGTTAAGAGCTCAGCTGCTAACCAAATGTTGGCAGCTCAAATCCACCAGCTGCTGTTTGGAAACCCTATGGGCAGTCCTGCTCTGTCCTATAAGGTCATTATGAGTCGGAATTGACTCTACGGCCACCACTATCATCAACAACATATACAGCTTGCTTACTTGATAGGTTGTATGTGGCCATTCTCATTCTTTTATACCTCATTAAAACAACATAAACTTAATAACCACAAATCAGAAAACAAAGTGTTCCTGAGATGATTATTTGAGAAACAGATATTGACAACATATAAGTTAATTTTCAATTTTAATTCGAGACATAAATCCCCTTGCTAACTACTATATTCTCTCTCTAGAAAACAGAAATTGTTTTTTTACTTATACAACGTTGACAAAATTAAATCCATTCAGACAGAATATCAGAGCCTTCACAATTTTGAAAATACAATGTAATCTCCATTATTTTTGTGGCATACTACTAAAATGTCATGATACAAAGAATCCTAGTAATTACTTAAGATTGCCAAACTTTGTTTCATCAACAATCTGTAAAATCCAGTCTAATCAAATAAAACTATTGATTTTCGTAGTCCTTACTAGTTATTACAAGATATTGGCAATGAGTCATTGTCTTTTTTAATGCCTCGGTACTATGAAAAATATTTCTTCCCTTGTCTGTTTCCACTATTCTTGAAATACTTTCATATATTACTGCTATGATTTGACATTAGTGACTGGCACCTTAATCACTTTTAATTATCTTTAATGTGTTAAGAGCCTATATTGTGGAGTTCTTTAAGTGTTTAATAAGGCATTCAACTTACTTAAATACCCTAAGGTAAGATTAATTACTTAAGTCTACAGATCAAAGACACTTACATGAAATTTAGAGTAAGAGCTGTAGGTCTTTTATTTACTTATCTCTACACAGATGGAAGAAAGAGAAAATAAAGGTAGAAAAAAAAATGTAAGGGTACCAGCATAGCTGCACAAGGACATCTTGAACATCAAAGTGCAAAGAACTGGCCCATGTTTTTATTTTGACAGTATTACTTTAAGACAGCCTCTTCATGAATATGAATATGGAGCATTAATATAGTCTTTCTACCTTCTAAACGCTTTACTAACTTTAAAGCACCCTGGTGAGAAAGATACATATTATTATAACTATTTTATATATAACTATTCAAAAAAACAGATATACAGAAAGAGGTTAAGTGCTACAGATTCTATTTAGAAAGTAATGAAATGTCAATATGAGAATTAGAAATCCCAAGTACAATGAGATTATATTTCTATTACTTGGCAAATATCATTTAATTCTCCATATCAAGTCAACAACTTCTTATGATATACTGATATAGCAAAAATTACTCTGACCATAAAAAAAAAATTGTGTCACATCTATTCCAAGTCGTAAAGAACCTATAGGACAGAGTACAACTGCCCCATATGGTTTCCAAGGAGTGGCTGGTGGATTCAAACTGACGACCTTTTTGTTAGCAGCTAAAAGCTTAACCACTGCACCACCAGGGCTCCATTCTGACCACATGCATCTACAAACAACTCTTACTTAATGAAAAACAAAAATGGCATAATATTAACAGGGCAGTAAATTAGAAATTAGGGAGAACTACAAATGTCATTCAAATTACTTTCTCTTCCCTCTCTCCTGCACCAAGAGAAGAAAATACACTACCATTTTTCTAGGACTAATAATCTCTCGCCTGTGTTTTTGTTCCATTTCTTATAGAATTCCTCAGGATCTAACATGGCTATAGACTCTCTTGTATTTTTATTTTACTTTGCTTCACTAATCCTTCTCCAAATGCATGGTGCTTACAACTACCTTCTCAAACGACAGAACTTCTGAAAGTCAAATGCTTTTTACAGAATATTACAATGTATTTATGCCATTTTAATTCTATCCTTCAAAATTGAAACAAATTTACTTGAAGAAAATTTTATTCTATATGTATGCAATTTAAAACTACAGATATCCTGAAGATAAACAATATATCAAATAAATATGACTGTTTGTTGTGGATTTTTTTGTGTGGCCTGTTTTCTTGTTTTAAATTGCCAGTACTTCCTTGCTGACAAATGATAGCACATGCTAATTTTTTTCAAAGAGAGTGACATCATCGATTATCAGAATTAGAATTTTCTCGATAAAATTTTGCTACTATCTTAATATCTGTTTTTAACTTCAGGATAGTTGCTTTCTCAATGGATATATTTGTACCACTGGATGGAAACGTTATAAGCACTAACCTAGAACACATGCACAAGCATATTCACAAAGGTGCAACTCTCCTGACTCTAAATTATTATTTTTTTAATCTCTTAACCTTATAAATTATTGTTTCATCTTTCTTTCCCAGTGTTGTTGTTCTCAGGTGCCCTCGAGTCAGTGCCAACTCGAAGTGACCCTACATACAACAGAACAAAATCTTGACCATTCTTGCACCATCCTCAAAATCATTGCTATACTGGCATAACTCAGAGATATTGTGTGTTCAATTCCAGACCACCACAATAAAGTGAGTCAAGCAATTTTTTTAGTTTCCCAATACGTATAAGTTATGTTTAAACTATAGTCTATTAAGTGCTCAAAAGCATTATGTGTAAAAAAAATAATTTGTGCATAGCTTAATTAAAAAATACTTTATTGCTAAAAAACGTTAACCATTATCTGATCCTTTAGCAAGTCAATCTTTTTGCTGGTGAAGGGCCTTGTCTTCATGTTGATGGGTGCTAATTTATCAGGGTGATGGTTATTGAAGGTTGGGGTGGCTATAATAATTTCCTAAAATAAGGCAACAATGAAGTTTGCCACATCAATTGACTCTTCCTTTAATGACAGATTTATCTGTAGCATGCAACACTGTTTCATAGCATTTTATCTACAGTAGAACTTTTTTCAAAATTGGAGTCAAGCCTCTCAAACGCTGCTGCTGTTTTGTCAGCTAAGTTTATGTAATATTCTAAATCCTTTGTTGTCATTTAAACAACGATCACAGCAGGAGTAGATTTTATCTCAAGAAACCACTTTCTCTGCTCATGCATAAGAAGCAACTCCTTATCCATTAAAGTTTTATCATGAGATTGGAACAATTCAGTCCTGTCTTCACACTCCACTTCTAATGCTAGTTCTCTTGCTATTTCTACCACATCTGCAGTTACCTCTTCCACTGAAGTCTTAAATTCCTCAACGTCATCCAGTTTGAATCAACTTCTTCCAAATTCCTGTTAATATTGATATTTTGGCCTCCTCCCATGAATCTGGAATGTTCTTAATGGCATCTAGAATGGTGAATCCTTTCCAGAAGGTTTTCAATTTACTTTGCCCAGATCCATCAGAGGAGTTACTGTCTATGGCAACTATAGCCTAATGAAATATATTTCTTAAGTAGTAAGACTTGAAAGTTGAAATTAGTCCTTGGTCCATGGGCTTCAAAATGGATATTTTGTTAGCTGACGTGAAACATTAATCTTCTTGTACATCTCCATCAGAGCTCTTGGGTGATCAAGTGCAATGTCAATGAGCAGTAATATTTTGAAAGGAATCTTTTTTCCAAGCAGTAGGTCTCAACAGTGGGCTTAAAATACTCAATAAACCATTCTGTAAATGATGTGCTATCATCCAGGCTTTGTTGTTCAATTTTTAGAGCACAGGCAGGGCATATTTAACATAATTCTTAAGGACGCTAGGATTTTAGGAATGGTAAATGAACATTGACTTCAACTTAAAATCACCAGCTGCATTAGTCCCTAACAAGAGAGTCAGTCTGTCCTTTGAAGCTTTGAAGCCAGGCATTGACTTCTGCTCTCTAGCTATGAAAGTCCTAGATGGCATCTTGGTCCAAAATAAAGCTATTTGGTCTACATTTAAAATATATTGTTTAGTGAGGCCACCTTCATCAATTAGCTGTATCTTCTGGAAAACTTGCTGCAGCTTCCATATCAGTTTTTGCTAGCTTCAGACTTTTCTTCTGCCTCTTCATCACGTCTCTCAGCCTTCATAGAACTGAATAGAGTTAGGGTCTTGCTCTGAATTAGTCTTTGGTTCAACTTAATATAATATGGCTTGCAACTTTATATAATTTGATCTTCAATCCAGGTCACTAAAACTTTGTCCATACCAGCAATAAGTTTATTTCAATTTCTTATCATTTGTGTCTTCACTGATGTAGTACTTACTTGTAATTTTCTTCAAGAACTTTTCCCTTCCATTCACAACTTGGCTAACTCTTTGGCACAAGAGGCCTAGCTTTTGGCCTATCTTAGGTTTCAAAATGCTTTCCTCACTAAGCTTAATCATTTCTAGCTTTTGATTTAAAGTGAGAGACATGACTTTTCCTTTCACTTGAACACTTAGTGGTCATTGTGTGGTTATTAACTGGCCTAATTTCATATTGTCATATCTCAATGAATAGGGAGGTCTAAGGAGAGTGAGAGAGAGAGGGTAATGGCTGGTCAGCAGAGCAGTCAGAACACACAAAATATTTATCAATTAAGATTGTTGTTTTATATGAGCATGGTTTGTGGTGCCCCAAAACAACTATGCTAGTAACATCAAAGCTCACTGATGACAGATCACCATAACAGATGATATAATAATAATGAAAAAGTTTGAAATAGTTTGAGAATTACCAAAGTATGACACAGAGACACGAAGTGAATACATACTGTTGGAAAAATGGCACTGATAGTCTTGCTTGACGCAGGGTTGCCGCAATTCTTCAGTTTGTAAAAAGCACAGTATCTTCGAAGCGCAAGAATGTGAAGCACAATAAAAGAGGTATGCATATATTTAAACCAATTGTTGCAGCCACTGTGTCAATCCATCTCACTGAGTTTCCTCTTTTTTGCTGACCCTCTACTTTACCAGGGGAATGAACTTCTTTATTTGCGGAAGAACGAATAAACCTGTCTTGGTAGGAGTACAGCCAGAATGCGTATTAGAAGCAAGAATGGAGAGACTTTGTCTCACATACTTTGGACATGTTGTCAGGAGGGATCAGTCCTTGGAGAAGGATATCATGCCTGGTAAATTACAGGGTCAGTGGAAAAGAGGAAGACCCTCAATGAGGTGGACTGACACAGTGGCTACAACAATGGGCTCAAGCATAACAATGATTGTGAGGATGGCACAGACCCGACAGTGTTTCATTCTGTTGTACACAGGATTGATATGAGTTGGAACAAACTCCACAGCACCTAACAATAACAACTACTTTACCAAACACTATATCCTTCTCCAGGGACTGGTCCCTCCTGATAACACGTCCAACGTACCGGAGATAAGTCTTGTAATTCTTGCTTCTAATGAACATTATGGGGCAGTTCTACTCTGTCCTATAGGGTCTCTATGAGTCAGGATCGACTTGACAGCAGTGGGTTTTTTGGTTGTAATGAACATTCTGGCTGTACTTCCACCAAGACAGATTTATTTGTTCTCTGACAGTCCATGGTACATTCAATATCCGTCACCAACACCATGATTCAAAGGCATCAATTCCTCTTCAGTCTTCCTTACTCATTGTCTGGCTTTCTCACTTATATGAGGTAATCTAAAATACCATTGCTTGGGTCAGGTGAACCTTAGTTCTCAAAGGGACATCTTTGCTTTTTAACAACTTTAAAACTTTGCTTTTAAACAACTTTTTAGCAGATTCATCCAATGCAATACATCATTAGATTTCTTGACTGCTGCTTCCAAGGATGTTGACTGTGCATCCAAGTAAAGTTAAATCCTTGACAACTTGAATCTTTTCTCAATTTATCATGATATTGCTTATTGGTCCAGTTCTGAGAATTTTTTTTTTTCTTTTTGTTGAGGTATAATCCATACTGAAGTCTGTGGTCTTTGATCTTCATCAGTAAGTTCTTCAATCCTGATGCAGTGTTCTTCTTCATATAGTCCAGGTTCTTGAATTATTTGCTCAGCATACATTTTGAAAAAGTATGGTGAAAAGATACAACCTTGATGCACACCTCTCCTGATTTTAAACCATGCAGTAACCCCTCGTTCTGTTTGAATGACTGACTCTTGTTCTACGTACAGGTTTGGTAAAGTAGAGGGTCAGAGAAAAAGATGAAGACCCTTAATGAGCACAATTAAGCGTTCCAGAATTTCCATTCTTCGCAAAGTTATCCATACTTTGTTATGACTCACATGATGAATATATTTACATAGTCAATAAAACACAGGTAAGCATCTTTCTGGTATTCTCTGCTTTCAGCCGTGATCCATCTGGCATCAATAACGGTATTCCTGGTTGCATGTCCTCTTCTGTATCCAGCTTGAATTTCTGGAAATTCTGTTTTTGTTTTGGTGTAATAGGACCCTCTTTCTTGATTTATCTCCATTAATTTCTCCCCTACCATAATTGCAAACCAAAAATTTGCAAGTTAATATAATTTTTATTTCCCTATTTACTTGGAAACCACAGTGGCATAGTGGCTAAGTGCTATGACTGCTAACCAAAAAGTCAGCAGTTCAAAACCACGAGGCACTCCTGGGAAATCCTATGCAGCAGTTGTACTATGTCGTATAGGATCGCTGTGAGTCAGAATTTACTTGAAGGCAATGGGTTTGTTTTTTTGTTTTTTGTATTTCCATGTGGTTTTTCTTGATTTTATTTCTCTCAGATAGCCTATTACTAGAAATTTTCATCTCAAAAAATCTTAATTTCTGAAATAGAGCTAGTAATGTTATATTCTGTCTTAGTTATCTAGTGCTGCTATAACAGAAATACCACAAATGGGTGGTTTTAACAAACAAAAATTTATTTTCTGAGTTGAGGAGACTAGAAGTCTGAATTCAGCGTGCTGGCTATACCAAAAAAAACCCACTGCCGTCGAGCTGGCTATAGTGGAAGAATTTCTCTCTCTGTCAGCTCTTGGGGAAGGTCCTTGTCTCTTTTCAGCTTCTGCTCCTGGGTGATCCTCATGTGGCTTGGCATCTCTCTTCCTTCATCTCTGCTCTACTTGCTTGTTAATTTCTTCTATATTGCAAAAGAGATTGAATCAAAACACACCCTACACTGGGCCTGCATCATTAAGGTAAGAACAACCCATTCCCAAATGAGATTATATCACAGGCATAGAGGTTAGAGTTTAAACATAAATTTTGTAGGGACACAATTCAGCCCACAACATTCCACCCTTTGGCCACCCAAAATTCATGTCCTTGTCACAGGCAAAACACATTTACCCCTTCACATCATCCCAGAAGTCTTAAATCCACTTCAAGTCCAAAATCTTGTCTTGTGAATCATCTAAATCAAATATGGTGTATTTCATCCTGGGTAAATTTCCTTTCCACTGTGAACCTATGAAATCCAGATTACAACTTATCTGTTTTCAAAGTAAATGATGAAACATTAAAAATGGGGAAAATCAGAAGGAAAGAAGGGATAATAGGCATCAAGCAAGTCCTAAGCCCTGCAGAACAATTTACATTAGCTCTCATGGCTTGAAAATAATCCTCTGTTCTCTGAGACCATTCAGGTAATGGCCCTTCCCTTCAGACTCTGGGAGTTGGCCACGCCCCCTGGATTCTGCGTGGATGCATCTATGTCCTGGTCTTCAGCTTTGCCTTCCAGGTCTGCTGGGACACAAACTCTGTTCCTTTGGTTTTGGGTAGCTCCAATCTCCTAGTCCATCTGATTGGCAACCCCACCCCCTCGGCCCCAGCAGGCCCCTTTCTTCTGCCCCTTGATAATGGCAGCCCTACCTCCTCTGCTTTGGATGGCAGCCCAATCATCTTGGCATATGTTAATGGCAGCCTCACACTCTGGAACTGACTCTTTGAAACCTAGAAGGCTGTGATCTTACCCTTTGAGATCCAGGAGACCATGGGCTTGCTTCCCTTGCTCCTTCCAACAGTTCTGCTGATCTCCAAGTTGCACCAGGGATGATACTTTTCTTTTCTTGAAGGACAGCAGTCTTAGCTCCTTTGGTCCATTTCCTGCTTGTAAAATTCCAAGAGCCAGAGAAAAAGCTCTTTCCTTTTGTTTTTTCTCTCTTCCCTTTAGTCGAAGCTGATGAGTTTTCTGCTGTGGTAGTTGATTAGATCCATCAGTGGCGGGCTTAATCTTTTTACAAAAGATTGTATAGCCACGTCCTTGTTTAAAATTCTAGGATATGTGTTCTTAGTTTGTACAACAAAATTTTCCAAATCGTTAAGTTTTGTTTTTAGTTTGCACAGTTCACTTTTAAGTTCATCTCTTTTCTCTTGCATTTTATTATAGGCAACAAGGAGAAACCATGTGGTCCTTTTAAGATCTTACTTAGAGAGCTCATCAGCTAAGTATCCAAATTCATCACTTACAAGTTTACATTCCACCAAACATTTGAACATATTTCAGACAAGTTCCTTGTCACTGCATAAAAAGCATCACCTTTCTTTCATTGTCCAATCACATTTTCATCATTTTCTTTTAAAGCGTACTTAATGTCTACATTTCTAGCAACATTCTGTTGCTGGTGCCATATGTATTATCTAAGATGATAAAAATGCCCCTCACTTCCTTCTGAGCCCTCACCAGAATTGCCTTTGATGTCCATAAATCTGTCAGTAGTCTCTTCAAGGCAATCTAACGTTTTACTGCTAGGCACCTTGAAATAATTCCAGCTTCCAGCTATTACCAAATTCCAAAAACACTTCTACATTTTTAAGTATCTGTTAGAGCAACACTCCCACTTCTTGGTACCAAATTCTGTTTTAGTTATCTAGTGCTTCTGTAACAGAAATACCACAAGTTGGTGGCTTTAACAAACAGAAATTTATTTTCTGACAGTTTAGAAGCCAAGAAGTTCAACTTCAGGGTGCTAGCTCTAGGGGAAGGATTTCTGACTCTGTTGGCTATGAGGAAAGATCCATGTCTCTTTTAAGCTTCTGCTCCTGGATGATCTTCACATGACTTGGCATCTCTCTTCCTCTGATTTCTGCTCTACTTGCTTGTTTAATCTCTTATATTTCAAAAGAGATTGACTCAAGATAAACCCTACACTGATCCTGCTTTCATTAACATAACAATGACAACCCATTCCCAAATTGGAATATAACCACAGGCATAGGGGTTAGGGTATAAAAGACATAATTTCTGGGGACCCAACTCAACACATAATACCTACTCTCTAAAATTTGCTTTGAGCCAAGCCAGGGTTTATCTTTTATCTGCTTTACTTCTCTGGCACTTTTTTTTTTTTTCTTAGTGTTTCATCGCTCCTAATTAAGAGTGAGGTTCTTGAGGGCATTTAAATTGTTTATTGAACTTACATCCTCTACAATGTTCCCAGATAAATTCCAGGCACATAGTAAGTGTTTAATTTTTGATATATTAATGAAAGCCACATATGTCTTTATGCTGTAAGAGTTATAAACAATTTAATAGGAGCTCTTTAATGGGTATTTTCAACCCACCAGATTGTCATATCAATGATTACAAGAAAGAAAAGAAAAACAGGGCAGAGAATATGCTCCACTGTATTTCCCTATTTTTTATATTTATAATCCTTTGAAACCACAACATTGTGAATTATAGCAATACTGTACTTAAGTAGTTTTTACTAGGCAGTTAAAATTACCATCATAAATACAGCTTAATTTTTCCACTCTTGACCTAAATTGAGAGAATAAAAGTAATATTTGGTTCTATAAAAAAGGTAATGTTATCTGTATATGACTACAAATGACTGAGAAATAAATATCCTAGCCAGAGACATTCAAACATTTACATTTTTCTTTTTAAATTTCCATATTAGTTTTCCTTTTGAGTATTAATTAGTTCTGGATCATAGTGAGGGGATAAAATAAATAGTCCCCATTAGTAAGATCTAATTAAATTCCCAAGGCAACAAATTCAATAGAGTCCATTTTATTCAAAGTAGAGGTAGTTGAAGTGACTTTTTTCTAATATATTTTTACAATGATAATATTTTAGTAAATTACATTTTAAGTTTGTACTAGATGTAGACTATAATTAACTGTGTAAAAGGATATACAATAATAGTCATATCTTTCTCTAAGCCCTGTCCCCAAACCACCCAGAACCCATCCACAGAGTAAAGGACTGTAATCATACCATTGTTCAACCACTGTGATAGTATATATTTATGTAAGTATATACAGCATGAATGTACTTTATATCCCCATATCTATATATTACATAGCATTTTCAACCTGAAAATGCAGTCTTGCTCTAATTTTACATTTTACCTTATTCTTTTATTGCAGATACTTAGCTGACACTACTTCCTAACTTAACTCCTCTTCTTGCATATTATTTTGAATGTTTCATTTCTATATTGCAAGCACCTACATTGCACTCTGTTCTGTTCCCTCCCATTAGTCCCATCTTTGTTTTTATCTTAGATCTGCAATTTAAAAAATTCAGTCCTCACTACCAGAACTTGGCTTAAGTTTTCTAAGTAATATTTTTTCGGTTGTGGCCCAACTTGTATTAGTTTCCCTAAGAGAGCACATATAAGCAATATATAATGTGCTCTTACCTGTTCATAATTATTTATAGTCTTTATAGTTTAAATAGGTATGGATATGCGATCCTTGGTTCACTCTTCCTATTATGTTTCTATTCAGATTTTGCTTGTTTCTCAGTTATTTGGTACAAAATTTTCCTTTTCCTTTTTCTCAGGAACATTTTTCATGAATCATAGCTTCAAGCAGGGGTCAACAAACTACGGTTACACCCTTTTGTATATTTTCTATGGTTGCTTTCTTGCTTCAATGGAAGAATTCAGTAGTTGTGACACAGATTTAGTCCCACATAAGAACAACAGCAATGCAAAAAATGTTTGCTGGCCTCATTTAAAATATTTGTTCTATTCCATAGTTTTGGAATATGTGGTAGATTAACTTATTGTCCCAATTTTTTTTTTCTTATGTATGTGTCCATGTAGCACCACAGTCCCTTCCACTTTATCTTTCAGATAGGTGTAAAATACAATGAAAGCATCATCTATTAAATCCTGGAATGTGATCTAATTACCCTACTCTGGTTGCTATGGATAGGATTGTGTCCCACATAAAAAAAAAACAAAAATACGTACTATAAATCCTAACTCGTGTAACTGTGGTTATAATTTCATTTGGGAATGTTAATGAGACAGTATTAGTGTAGGGCATGTCTTCACTCAATCCCTTTTGAGATACAAAAGAGCTGATTGAGAAGCCAGTGGAGATGGGGAAAGTAGATGGCATGCCACATGAAGATTACAAAGTTGCCAAGGAAGGGAAGCTGAAAAGAGACAAGGTCCTTCCCCCAGAGTGCGCAGAAAGATAGAGAGCCAATTTGGACTTCTAGCCTTCTAAAATTGTGAGAAAATAAAATTTTGTTAAAACCACTCACTTGTGGTACTTCTGTTGTAGCAGCACTAGTAGCTAAGACACTTGGCCAGGGTTATCTTTTAAAAATATAGGATTTTCAAACTTACAAAACACTCAAAATATATTTTTTAAAAAATGTAACCTTATGTTTAAATATGTTTAAACAAATAGCATTCATCATATAGTGTTCACAGTGTACTGACTTCTAGCAGTGCCTTACAGAAATTAGTAATGATTTTCAAACCTCAGAATTATCAGAATCATCTAGAGGAATTGATTAAAAAGCATTGACTAGATCATAATTCTACAGATTCAAATGTAGAGGGGAAATATACTGCTGATGACTACCTCATAATCACTGATCAATTAATGCTATCTATAAATTTTTTTTTTTTTTTATAAATATATTTGAGGAAACCCTGGTGGCGTAGTGGTTAAGCGCTACAGCTGCTAACCAAAGGGTTGGCAGTTCAAATCCACCAGATGCTCCTTGGAAACTCTATGGGGCAGTTCTATTCTGTCCTATAGGGTCACTGAGTCGGAATCAACTCGACGGCACTGGATTTGGTATAAATATATTAGAAGGAGTTGTTGAACAGAGCAAGGAAATAGTGCCTGGTTTAAAGTCGGGAAAGATGGGCGGCAGGGTTGTATTCTTTTACAATCTGTATGCTGAGCAAAAAATCCAAGAAGGTGGACTCTATGAAGAAGGGAGTATCAAGATAGAAGGAAGAGTCATTAACAACCTGTGTTACTCTAATGACACAACCTTCCTTGCTGAAAGTGAAGAAGACTTGAAGCACTTACTAATGAAACCCAAATACTATAGCTTTCAGTTTGGATTACACCTCAACATAAAGAAAACAAAAATCCTCACAACTGGGCCAATAAGCAACATCATGATAAATGGAGAAAAGACTGAGGTGGTCAAGGATTTCATTTTACTTGGATACGCAATCAACACTTATGGAAGCAGCTGTCATGAAATCAAAAGATGCATTGCTTTGAACAAATCTGCTGCACTAGAACTCTTTAAAGTGTTGGAAAGCAAAGATGCTGCCTTGAACACTAAGGTGCGCCTGACCCATGGTGTTCTCAGTTGCTTCATATGCATGCCAAAGCTTGACAATGAATAAGGAAGGCTGAAGAAAAATTAATGGCTTTGAAATGTGGTGTTGGTGAAGAACATTGACTATACCATGGACTGCTAAAAGAACAAAGAAATCTGTCCTGGAGGAAGTACAACCAGAATGCTCCTTAGAAGCAAGGATGGCTAGACTACCTCTCACATACTTTGGACATGTTATCGGGAGGCATCAGTCCCTGGAGGAGGATGTCATGTTTGGTAAAGTAGTGGGTCATTGAAAAAGAGGAAGACCCTCAAAGAGATGAACTGACATAGTGTCTACAACAACAGGCTCAAGTACAACAAGGATAACAAGGATGGCACAGGACTGGGAAGTGTTTTGTTCTGTTGTACATAGGTTTGCTATGAGTCAGAACCAACTCAACAGCACCTAACAACAGCATAAATATTACAATAACTGAATATTTTATTTTAAAATAACTGTAAATGATGTGACACCCTGAAGACATAAGAATTTATGCTATAAGAATCAGAGACAAAATAAGGCGCTTAGGTAAAGTAACAGGCATTGGCTTCTAAAAAATACCAATGAGATACAGCTGAGGGGTAAGTCTAGGAAACTATTCTGGAAAAAAGAAACTAAAAACAAACGATTAAACAGTTAAATGCAATGGAGGAGTCATATGGATTCCTGGATTGTTGGTGGTGGTGGGGAGGGGAGGCTATAAAGGGTATTTTGAGACAACTGAGGGAATTTAAATGTGAGCTGTATGTCATATTACCATTAAATTTCTTAAGTATGATAACTACATTATGATTACATAGGGCAATATATTTAATAATAATAATGAAGTGGTTTAGTCTGCAGCTAATTCTTAAATGTTTCTTCAAAAATGTATACACTAAGAGAGTATACACTCACAGAGAGAGAAAGAGCAAAATGTGACAAAATATTAACAATTGGTAAATGTAAATTAAGGCTATATATATTTTTTATTTTCATTTTATTGTGGTAAAATGTATATAACAAAATTTTTGCCATCTTAACCATTTTTAAGTGTACAATTCAGTTGCACGAGTTGTTTTCATCATGTTGTGCTACCATCAGTACTATCAGTTTCCGAAAGTTTTATATCACTCCAAGCAGAAAGCTAAGTACCCCTTAAGAAATACTCCCCATATTCGCCTCCCAATTCCCTGGTAACCACTATAAACTTGGGATTCTATTCTAGATATTTCATATAAGTTGGTCATACAACATTTTTCCTTTTATGTCTGACTTATTTCACTTGGAAGCCCTGGTGACGTAGTGGTTAAGAGCTAGGGCTGTTAACCAAAAGGTTGGCTGTTCGAATCCACCTTGGAAACTCTACGGGGCAATTATACTCTGTCCTATAGGGTCACCAGGAGTCAGAATCGACTTGACAGCAACAGGTTTGGTTTTTTTATTTCACTTAGAATAATATTTTAATTTTCATCAATGCCGTAGCGTGTATCTGAACTTCATTTCTCTTTATGGCTGATTAATATTCCATTGTATGAATACATCATATTTTGTTTATCCATTCATCTGTTGCTTCCACATTTTGGCTATTATAAATAATAGTTCAATGAATGTTAATGTACACGTATCTCTTGGAGTCCCTGTTCAAAGTTTCTTGGGTTTATACCTAGGAGTGGAATTGATGGCTCATATAGTAATTCTGCATTTAACTTTTTGTGGCTTCTCCAAACTGTTTCCACAGTTTTCTACAGTGACTGCACCATTTTACATTCCCACTAGCAATGAACTAGGATCTCAATCTCTCCACTTCCTCACTAACGCATGTTATTTTCCATTTTTTTCTGATAAAAGTTATCATGAGGGGGTGAGGAGGATATATGGGTTTTCATTGTAAATAATCTCTAAACCTTTCTGTAGAAAATTTTCAAAATAAAGTTAAGGAAAATAAAAACATAATTATAAATTCATATGCAAGGGTTATTATTGTGTTTTTGTAAGAAGTGATTATTTATAGAAACATTTTATTCCAATTTTATCAGTAAGGAGGTATAATAATGGCAGGGTATATCTGTAACTCTGCTGTACTTTATATTTTTGATGTAATGGTTTCTACAGTTTTCTTAAATAAAAATGTATTTAATGTCTTTGACCCTCATTATAAATGTACATAATCTGAGATTTCATGTCCCTCATGTTCGGCTCTAATACTGCTCATTTTAAACTTCAAAAAATCACTAGAGTAGTTCATCTAAATGTAAATGAGCTAAGAGAGACAAGCTTTATAATGCCTATAATAAATGACTATAATAAAGAACAACAGGTCTTGGAAAAGCAATAATTTCGCTATGATTTTAGAAAATGCCAGAAACATTTTTCTTGAGTAGGGAAGTTTTATATCTCTTTGGTGGTTATATAGTACATACTGCTGCCATTACAAGCTGCCACATGTCATTCATTCTCTTACAGTAATAAGAATAATAACATGGAAAAATGATATGTAAATTAAGCTCTGAGATAAAGAAAACTAAATAATAATGAGCCCTGGTGGTGCAGTGGTTAAGCACTCACCTGCTAAGGTAAAGGTCAGCAGCCCATACCCACCAGCTGCTCTGGGAAGTAAGATGTGGCAGTCAGCTCCATAAAGATTTATAGTCTTGGAAACTCTATAGGGCAGGGGTACTCTGTCATATAGGGTTGCTATGAGTTGGAATCATCACGACGGCAATGGGTTTGGAATATTACAAATCTCATCAAAGAATCCAGTTAATAAACAGACGTTAATGAAAAGTTACATGTGTGTGTGCATATAAACTTATATGCTTGCATATAACACAAGAGGTTTGCGATCTGTTGCTAAGCTAAAAACTAGCAGCTCAAACCCAGCCAGTGGCTCCATGAAAGAAAGGCCAGGTGAGCTACTTCCATAAAGATTCCAGAAAACCCTCTGCCATTCAGTCATTTCAGACTCATAGCAAATACATAAAAAACCATACCAAATCCTCTGCAGTCCAGTTGATTCCAACTCACAGCTAACCTGTATAGAGTAAATTAGCCCCATAGCTTTTCCATGGCTATAAATCTTTACAGAAGTAGACTGCCACATCTTTTTCCCTGTGGAGTGGCTGATAGGTTCCAACCACTGACCTAATTGCTTAGCAGCTGAGCACTTAACCACTGTGCCAGCCAAGCAAACCCTATGGAGTTCAATACTGTACCACATGGAGTTGCCATGAATCAGGGGCCTAATAGTTGGCAGCTAACAACTACAAAAACAGTGCTGTTAAATGGAATGTTAATAACAAGAATTGTTAGTAAAACTATATTCTATAGAAATTTATCAAAAAAGATGAAAAATTAATAAGCAGAAACACAGCATATAGGTATATCATATTTTGTTTAAAATCACTCAACCATTTTACCTGCAATGTCCACCGTTATTATTTGGGCATATTTTCTGATTCAGACTTAGGCATTCTCAACATACCTGTGAAATTTAAAATTTGTACAATTATTGTGTAAATTCATACTTGATTAAGAATTAGACTCTATTCAGAAAAATACAAGATTTCGAATTATTTGAATTGATCAAATTTGATATATCATCAGTTATTTTGTTTTGCACTTTGAATCTTTTACACATTTAGAACAAACAGAATAAGACTGAATTCCTTACCTTAGCATTCAATAATTTATGTTGATTCATTTCCTTATTTAGGTACTATTTTTCTAAAAACTTGCAACATATTATATGCTATGCTGAAGGTAATATACATTATAAGACATTATAGAAAATCATCTCCGTTTTATTTTATTTACAGAAAATAACAATAGAAAAGAATGATATACTGCATTTAATAAATTCCATGATACATATGTTTTCATAATTTAAAATTCTTGAAATTGGGTTTTTAAAATTTAAGATCAATAGCTATTCGACTTATATTTAGCACAATTTTTTAATAGTTAATAAAATAATAAAAAAATAATAGTGCATATATATTCAATTGTACTTAAGATTTATGAAATATATTATCTCAGATAAGCATAATATAAATAAAATAATATATGAACTGATTAAAATACTGTTTCTTGTTAGACTGATCTGTGATAGACATCTGCATTTTCATTTGTTTGTTTGTTTTCAAATGGCAGGGACATGAAGACAAATGAATTTAAAGGCAGCCCTGTACTTGGTTCATTGATGTATGTTTTAAGATCAGATGTGGCTTTCTGACTGACAGAACCACGCCTATTTTAATGACTTACATACATATTTTATATACTTTTTAAAATAAAATTGCTATAAAACAGTGCATACAATATAATTCCTTTCATATAAAATTCTAGAGCAGGCAAAATTAATCTATAATGACAGAAACTGTATATATCTGTATCTATCTTTATATCTATCCATCTATACATACACATACATATATACACACAACAAAAATTACACCCGTAGTTGATGGTGTTGGAAGTAGAGTTGAAGACTGAGAGCACGTGAGAACTTTCTGAGGAGATAGAAATTTCTCTATTTTGACTGGAGGGCTGGGATTTACGCAAGAGCGTAGATTTGTCAAAAAATGTTGATACTGAAAAAGTCTGAATTTTATTTTATACAAATTCAAAAATTTTTTTTATACCTCAGTGTGGTTAATAATTTTTAAAAGTAAAAAGTACTACTATTCCTATTTCAATATTTAAAAACTGAAGGAATTAGTTTAAATGTGAAGTAATAAATGGATCAACATGTATTATCAACAGCTCAACAGATATCTAGTCACATGTTGACAGTAGGCAGTGAAATACAAAGTATTTGTAAAAGAAGATTGATATCTTCATGAGGATTTGTACTGGTCTGGAACATATAACATCTACGGACAATGAAGGGATCACTGTTGAAAGTCAGACTGTGTGGTAGTAAACTCATGTCCAAAAACAACTGAGAGGAGTATTATTCCTGGAGAGGTAAATAGTGAAGACTGCTACCAGGCATGTTCATTAATATCGAGTGGGAATTTTATAGAGGATGGGTAAGGGAGAGAAAGAGAAGCTGGACTGAATAGCACTGAAATTGTTGCAACTTGTGTCAGAAGAATGAGATAAAGAACTGACTTTTTGGAATATCAAGGAAATAAGATCAAATAAACAAGGCCACATTGTAGAATGGCTTGGCAATAAGCAAAGACTTTACTGTGAGGGGATACTATAGACTAGAGATCTTGAAATGTCCTTTTGCTTCAAAGAAGAAACATAATTGTAAAGGCACAGCAAACATCATGAAAAAATAAAAGTAATTTCCATGTCAAAAAGAAAGAGGCAATGGGAAACCAAGTGGACAAAAAGATTCTTGTACTCGGATTATTTTCTGATATCCATAACCTAGAGGCTTGGGATTTAATAGCTACAAACCAAAAAATAAAAAAAAACCCATTGCCGTCGAATCAACTCCGATTCATAGCAACCCTATAGGGCAAAGTAGAAACCAAAAAACCAATTCAAACCCAGTGCCGTCAAGTCGATTCCGACTCATAGTGACCCTATAGGACATAAAGTTTCAAAGGACAGTCTGGTTGATTCAAACTGCCTACCTTTTGGTTAGCAGCCATATCACTTAACGACTATGCCACCAGGGTTTCCAATAGCTACAAGAAAGGCCAAAAAAAAAAAAAGGCTTTCCTGTTTATGTGGCAGTTAGAAATGAAAACTCTATATAAAGCCAGTATTTGCAAAGAGATACACTCAATGAAAGAGTGAAGTATTAAAAAAAAAAAAAAGGTTCTCTAAAAAACAAAAATAAAAATGAAGAAGGTAAGAAAAAAAAATCTGTATAAATTTGGGAAAAGAAGGAGTATGTGGAAGGGAAGAAGAAGGAAGAGGAGGAGGAGGAAGACAGGCAAAATATGTGTGGAGAGGTGAGAGAGGATGAAGTTGAACACTCATTAACAGCAAGTCTTCTTTCCATCAGCTTAGGATTCAAATTTAATTTTTTCAGGTTTAGGGAAATATTAAGACAAAGCATTAAGTTAAATTGGTTTGAGGAAGTTGGCTGTAAATTACTTCTGGAGAGCTACTCTATCAACACAAGAAGTTTCACCATAATCTTACAGGTAGACACACACAAACTTGACCTCCAAATCCAAATTCAGAACAAAAAGGCAAAGAGTGCTCTATGAGTGAGAGTGAGCAAAACAAGAAATACCCAAAATAAACTCTCAGTTACTGGTATAATACGATATACAATAAAGATTATTTGGTAAATATTCTAAAATTATATTTTAAAAAATTCAAAAACATTTTCATGAAAGAAGGTACTAGCAAAAACATTGAATCCTTTTGAAAGATAACTAAATGTAACTTCCATACGTGAAAATATAATCATTGAAATGAAAATCTCAAGGACAAGTTTGAATAACAGGTTAAACATAGCCAGAGATTTACAATTAGGACATATCTAAACAAGTATGCAAAGTTGCAGCTTGGGACTAAAGAAATGCAAAATATGAAGGGGTAGTAAGGAGATAAGATGGATAAAAAATGAGGAAAAAAAATATACTGACACTGGAAATTCTTGAGTAACATAATAAATTGGGAAAGATTTACTATAAAAAAAAAATTCAGGTAAATTAAAATTAAAATTTAGGATATAAAAATTAAACAAGACTAATAGAAAGTCATAACTAGAAAAAATTTTATAAAACTGCAGAATACCAATAATGAAAAAAAAATCTTAAAAAAATTCAGAGGGAAGAGAGAGATTACTTTCAAAAGGAGAGCATTTAACTTGGCAGCCAGCTTCGCAATTTGAAAGAAGACCAGACAATATGGGATTATTTTTAAAGCTCTTAGGGAATATAGCTATTAACCTTGATTTGCATACTTAGATAAACCATTTTTTTAGTATGGAGGTTAAAATACTTGATTATTTATATATTTATTTAAAATCTTGTTTATTAATAAATTTAATCCAGTACTTATTGGTTGATCATTATTAATTGATAATTTATTATTATTATTTGTATTTTTTATTATTCTATATTATTTCATTATTATTACTTGTTACTAATTATATATATATATATAAAACCATTGGTGCCCTGGTGGCACAGTGGTTAAGAGCTCAGCTGTTAACCAAAAGGTTGACAGTTGGAATCGACAAGCTGCTCTTTGAAAACGCTATGGGGCAATTGTACTCTGTCCTATCAGGTCTCTATGAGCTGGAATCAACTAGACAACAATGGATTATGTGTTACCAATATTAGAATATACTCATATAGCACTTTTAAGGTACTATATACTATTCTAACCACAGTGTACTTGAAATTTATCTAATCCTCACTACGATACAGATTACAATGACGGTGATGACTACAATTATGTTTCAAATGGGGAAACAGGAGGGAAAGATATGTTAGGTAACAGAGGTAGAAGCATTCTACTCCTAAAATCTGTTTTCTTAATCCCAATTATGCTGCCACAAAAAACGAACATTGAGTGAATTCTCTGCTAATGAACCTTCACTAAAGAGATTAGTATAGGTGATACAGTAGACAGAAAATAATGCATGAAAGATCCTCAAATGATCAAAAAGGAGTAGTGATAAGAGCAAATGGTGTTAAGGTGATAAATATAATAATGATAGTATAAAACATTACATAATGTCTGGTCTAGGGGAAAGAAAATGAGACAAGCCAAAATGTAATGCAAAAAATATAGATAAGATAGGAGAGAAAACCCAAACCAAACCTATTGCCGTTGAGTCTGTTCCAACTTATAGTTATCCTATAGGAGAGAGAGATAGGAATTCTGAAGTTGTAATCAATAATTGAAATGAAACTAAAATTATTGACAATATTGGAATATAACTAAAGGCAAACATGAAATGCATTAAATCATGCTAAAGTCATTCTAGTATTCAATGCAGTATAGGGTTATTTATCATATGTTGATTATAGTCATAAAAAGAATCAAAATAGAATTATGTATTTCAAGTCAGGATAGAGGAAAATTAAAAAAAAACTTGTTTACCTCCCTTCCCCCCAAAGAAAAAGAACAGAATATTAACATTCTATTAGTTTCTTAGAGCTGGTGTAACAAATTACCACAAACTGGGTGCCATAAAACAACAGATACTTACTATTCTCACGGAATTCTGAAGCCTGAAATCAAGGATTTGGCAGGGATTAATCGTTAAGCGCCCGGGGGTTCCGACTCGAGGGCACTGGGTTTTAATGGTTAAGCATTCGGCTGCTCAGTGAAAGGTCAGCAGTTTGAAACCACCAGCTGCTCCCTGGAAACCCCGTGAGGTAGTTTTCTTTTCCATAGGGTTGCTATGAATCGGAAATGATTCAGCTGCAATGGGCTTGGTTTTTGGTTTGTATATTCTCTGAAGTCTGTAGGGGAGAATCTGTTCTATGACTTTCTCTTAGCTTCTGGCATTGCTGGCAATCCCTGGTGTTCCTTGCCTTGTATAAAAATAGGCATCTCTTAAATCTCTGCCTTTATTGTAGCATGGTATTCTTCCCTTAGGTCTCTGTTTGTGTCTCTTGTCTTCCTATCAGGACACAAATCATATTGGATTACGTCCCACTCTAAGGACCTCATCTCAGTTTGATTACATCTGCAAAGATCCTACTTACAAATAATTTGCAAATCACATCTGCAAAAACCCTATTCACAAGTAGCAGAGTTAAAATGTCAACATATATATTTGCAGTACACAATTCAACCCCTTTACTGGCAGTGTGTCAATTTTAATACAGATATAAAATTTTGCAAGTGTAGAATTTGTCCTCCAGCTTTTTTGCATTGATTTTTTAAATTTTTTTCCTAGCAGAAAAGACAGAGGAAAATATTCAGCAACAAATGAAAAACAACAGCCTGGAGCTTGGGAGAACAATGGAGCTGGATCTTCATGTGGATCAGTATATCAAAGGAGGTTGGAGCAAGGAATTTTTAAAGAAATAACGATTCACAAAAGTTTTGAACTATAAAGTGAGAAAGAGCCTCAATGTTCTTATTTGCAAAATTGTGAAAAAAATTGAACTTCATATTTTAATTTAAAAGAATGAAATAAAAATGCATTTTAAGGATTTTTAATCAATGAATCTATTATAGAACTACAGGACTTTTAGCAGTGGTTTATTTTAAGCCCTCATTTGCCAGGAAGTATATAGTTCTGGCTAAGCAAGTAGGCTTTGTGGGTGAAACAAAGAAGGTGATACTGCCTTGGTTAGCTGATTGATCATACATTCTCATACCTCCTTTCCCTTTCCAAACTCCTCTATAGCTATATTTGCTTTCCCAAACTCTCTTAGAGTTAAGAGTAGCAAAGGGTAGCAATGTAACACAGTTCTGGTAAAGTGTGGTAAGTAGGTTTTGGATGAAGGTTTTTGGAAAAAATTTATTTTCCTAATAAAAGTAACAGACATTGTTACTTTGACCCCTTTTTCTCTTTAGTATGAATGAAAATTGATGAATTAAGCTGAAACAATTACTTCTACACTGAGGAAAGAACTGGGATAACTGACAAACTGTAAGCCTAACATGATTGAACTGCTAAACCAATTCCAGCAACTTCTTACTTCCAGACTTTTTCTTGTAGGGAGATATTATGTCCCAATCTATGTACTTGTGTTTCCTATTACTCGAAGCTAAAAGCATTCCTAACTGATGCCTTACTTAATTTCTTTAAGGCTTAGTTTTTCATGAATAAAATGATTGTAACACATGTACCACCACCTTCATAAGGATTTCTGAAGACTAAATAAAATGAGGGACTGCAATTTCCTAGCTCAGTACCTGGCATACAACAAGATCTCAATAGATACTATTTAAAACAAAGTAAATAGCATTAAGCAATGTGAAATATGTGCCTGCAATAATTCGGAGATAAACAAGCCTAAGAGGTGCAAAGGGAGGATTGGAAAATGATAATATTATTATTGATCTATGTCCCAAACTAGAGTGTAAACTCTTTAAGTCCAAGGACTTATTCACCTTTTATTCACAGTATTTGGCATAATGAAAGGGCTAAAAAAGTGTGAAAGATTTAGAAAAGAGAACAAGAGATAGTGCATGACTTGATAGTCTTCATAAAACATTAGATATATACCCCTAAGTGTGCAAATTATAATAAATGTTTTCAATTAAAAGACTATAAAAATGACGTTTTATAAGAACTAAAATTTTGTGAGTATGAAACATTTATTTCCTTACTTATTTCACTTTTAAAATATACAAACTAGGGAGACATTGCCTCTGCTAACAGATTAACTAGCAATGATAGGAACATTCCTCAGACTTTTATTGAATTAAAACAAAGACACTTAGAAATGTTAGAAAAGAGTTTGTGTTTTTAAACAGAATATAAAGAAATTGTCTAAAGTCTTGATTATTAGAGAACTAATATCACTATCTATTTTTTTATTAACTTATTCTGCCTTTTAAAAGTCCTTTGTTTAATAAATTACAGCTAGAATTTTTCCTTCTTGTCAGTACAATCTCAGTCATCACAGATACTCTCCCCATTGTACAATAAAGAATGCTTACCATTCTAGTAAGATCAAAAAGGAATGAAATTAGGCCAGCACCTATTCATACTTCAACTCTATTTTACAGAAAAAGAAAGCCAGAGACCTTTGGAGATACCACACTTAACAGAAAGACCTAACAATTCAAAAAAGACTCTAGAGTGGCGTCTGGGGTCTTAAACGCTAGCAAGAGGCCATCTAAGATGCATCAGTGGGTCTCAACACACCTGGAGCAAAGGAGAATGAAAAACACCAAAGACACAAGGTGATTATGACCCCAAGAGACAGAAAGGACCACATAAACCAGAGACTACATCAACCTAAGACCAGAAGAACTAGATGATGCCTATCTACAACTGATGACTTCCCTGACAGGGAGCACAACAGAGAACCCCTGAGGGAGGAGATCAGTGGGATGCAGACCCCAAATTCTTGTAAAAAGACCAGACTTAATGGTCTGACTGAGACTAGAAGGACCCTGGAGGTCATGGTTCTATGGCCTCCTGTTAGCCCAAGAGAGGAGCCGTTCCCAAAGTCAACTCTTCAGAAAGGGATTGGATGGACTATGGGCTAGAAAATGATGCTGGTGAAGAGTGAGCTCCTGGATCAAGTAGACGCATGAGACTATGTTGGCATCTCTTGTCTGGAGGGGAGAGGAGAGGGCAGAGGGTGTCAGAATTTGGCTGAGTGGACACGAAAATAAAGAGTGGAGAGAAGGAGTGTGCTGTCTCATTAGGGGGAGACCAATCAGGAGTATACAGCAAGGTGTATATAATTTTTTGTATGAGAGACTGACTCAATTTGTAAACTTTCACTTAAAGCACAATTAAAAAAAAAACTATGTCGCTTGAGGGGATTAAGACAAATAAAAGAAACACATTACCCCTTATTCTATAAGCATTTTTTTTTAATTAATGCAGAGTATGTACCTACTTTTCAAATCCATGTACCCACAATTCATCAGTCAAACTCATTGAATTTCTTGAAAGTTTTAACCAAGTTTACATGGTCTAAAAGTGCAGATTATAGTCCACGTTGTGCCATGGCTATAGGATGTGTATTTGGAAACTCTATGGGGCAGTTCTGCTCTGTTCTATAGGGTCGATACGAGTCGGAATCAACTTGACGGCACTGTTTTTTTTTTTTTTAAATATGTCTGTAAGTATAGAAATATTGTTAATAATCATGGGCAATTAGTCCTTAGGGACAGTAGTTTCACACAATTATGTAAAGTTCTGTATAGCACACTTTTTGTGGAAGACCCTTGTGTAGATGACATTACCGATCTGTTTTTTGGATAAGTTATTTAAGTTCATGGCCCATGAGATCTCAATTCGAAAATGAAGATAATTGTGTGACATTAGTGAAAATAGTAGAGAGGGGATCTCTGAATATTTCCTCCTCTATAAAATAAAGAAAATAGGGCAATAATTGTCAAAATCAACTTTTAGCCAAAGACTTACATGAACCAAGGAGCAATTTAGTCAAGAAAATCAGCTAAATTGTGGTAAGATCGGTGACTTTGTAATGCTATAATTTACCCTAGTCTCATCCCTTGATCTCCATTTCACATTTCTGGTACCAGAAGCAAAATAGGCTGGAGCTTTTATAAAAATTCACTACTAAAGAGAAGTTATTTGGTGAGTTCGGTGGCTCAAACTCACTCAAAAGTCTTGTCTTTTACTACACCTAATTCTAAAAGTTTCTGGGAGAAGAGATGAATCACATTTATTAAAGGGTTTAATATTACAGTTGCCTGATAAAATGAGTAACAGAGCAAACAACAGACTAACCAAAAATCTTAAAATGAATGCTGAGGAATGAGATGTCCTAGAGGCTTTGAGAAGCCTGATGTATTCCTAGGCATCTAGAAAGGTACATGCATATATAAGGTTGTGTGAGTGCTCAGGAAAGATCTGAAAAGGCTCCCAACTCTCACCTCTATCTGAACTTGAAGCTTTGTGCAAGCAAGAAGTAAAAGCTAATTCAGAACTGTAAACTACCTAGCTGAGTATTGATGGTGTGCCCCAATATACATACAAACACACACAGAGCACATTGTTAAAGATTGGGAGAATTATTGACTCCAGAGATTTAAGGACATTTCTGTCCCATCATTAACTGACCACTAAGCTAACCAAGTAGAGATTTCAGTGGTCATATATGAAAAGATACAGAATAAGTTCAAAATGTCACCAAAAAAAAACAACAGCTACAGCAAGAAAATGCTGGGGAGGAGAGAATTCTAGAGTTTCCACTTTATATTATTTGAAAAGTTTGATTTAACAGCAATAACAAAAATTCAAGACTTTCAAATATCAAGAAACTATGGCTCATTAACAGGAAAATAAGCACCCAATAAAAACTCTCCCTGAGAAACCTTAGATGTTGGAGTTACTAGACAAAGACTTTAAATCAAATATTTTATTTATGGTCAAAGAGTTAAAGGAAGCTATGCCTAAAGAACTAAATAAAAGTATGAGAAGGATGACTCATCACATGGAAAATAACAATAAAGAGGTATATATTATAAACAGGAAATAAATAGAAATTCTGAAAGTGAAATGACCAATAACTGAAATGAAGAATTCACTGTAGGGTTTTAAGAGCAGATTTGAGCATGCAGAAAAAAATAATCAGCAAATGTGAACACAGATAAATTATGCTTATCCAATCTGAGGAAAAGAAAGAAAAAAAAAAAAAGAATGAAGAAAAATTAACAGAGCTGAAGACACCAGTAGGACACCACTAAGCATACCAACATACCCATAATAGGTGTCTATCTATTATGGATTGAATTGTGTCCCCCCAAAATATCTGTCAACTTGGCTAGGTCATAATTCCCTGTATTGTATGGTTGTCTACCATTTTGTCATCTGATGTGATTTCCCTGTGTGTTGTAAATCCTATCTCTATGATGTAATTAGATGGATTAGTGGCAGTTATATTGATGAAATCTGTAAGTTTAGATAGTGTCTTAAGCCAATCTCTTTTGAGATATCCAAAAGAGAACTGAGCAGAGAGACCTGGGGACTTCATACCACCAAGAGAGCAGTGCTGGGAACAGAACAGATCCTTTGGACCTGAGGTTCTTATGCTGAGTTGCTCCCAGACCAAGGGAAGACTTATACATCACAAGAACCTTCCTCCAGAGATGATGGAGAGAGAAAGCCTTCCCCTGAAGCTGATGCCCTGAATCTGGACTTCTAGCCTACTGGACTGTGAGAGAATAAACTCCTGTTTGTTAAAGCCATCCACCTATGGTATTTCTTTTATAGCAGCACTAGATGACCAGGACAGTGTTTCAGAAGGAGAGGAGAGAGAGAGAGAAAGGGGTAGAAAAAATATTTGAAGAAATAATGGCCAAAAACTTCCCAAATTTGAGAAAAGACACAAACACATTCAAGAAATTCAGTAACTCCAAGAAGGATAAATGAAAGAGATCTACATCAAGACACATAATCAAATCGTCAAAAGTCAAGAATAAAGAGAGAATTTTGAAAGGAGTATGAAAAAAGCAAGTCATCACATAAAGAGGATCCTCAATAAGCAATAGCAGATTTTTCATCAGAATCTACAAAATTCAGAAGAACAGTATTTTTAAAGTGTTAAAAGAGAATACTGCCAAATAAGAGTTCCATATCCAGCAAAATTATTCCTCAAGAATGAAATAATTACCAAAACCCGTTGCCATCGAGTCAATTCTGACTCATGGCAACCCTGTAGTAATTAAGATACCCCAAATAAAAGAAAGCTGAGTGTGTTCGTCACTGCTGGCCTAACAACAAGAAAAGCTAAAATGAGACCTTCAGGCTTAAATGAAAGACACTAGACATCGTATCAAAGCCATATGAAGAAATAAAGAACTCTGGTAAAGGTAAATACATAGGCAAATATAAAAGCCAGTATTATTGTATTTTTGTTTTGTAACTCATCTTTTATTACTTATGTAGTTTGAAAAACAAATTCATAAAATAATAATTATAAATGTATGTTAATAGGCACATATTGTGTGTGATGGTTAACATTGTGTGTCAACTTTGTTGGGCCATGATTCTCTGTGTTTTGGCAGTCCTACAATGTTGTGATCATTTCCCTGTTGAGATTTGTTAGGTGATCACCCCCATAATGGGATCTGCTGTGAGTAGCCAATCAGTTGAAAGGGAGTTTCCTTTAGCGTGAACCTGCATCTGAACATAAGCGGACATTCTGGCAAGGCTCAGGCTCTTTTGCTCATTCTGGATCCCGCAGCTGGCTTCTGTTCATCTGGTCTCTGGTTCTTGGAACTTGAGTTAGTAGGTTACCTGTGGTCTTACCTGCCGATCTTGGGATTTGTTGATCTTCATAGCCAGTGGGCAAGGGCCCTGCTCTCCAACTTCCTGATCTTGGGCTCACTGGCCCCTGCCTGTATGTGGATCAGAAGAAGCCTCTATCTTGACCTAAGGACTTGAGACATTCCAGCTTCTGCAACAGCGTGAGCCATTTCCTTGATGTAAATCTCTCTCTTTATATATATGTATACTTATACGCTTTCCTGGTTTTGCTTCTCTAGAGAACCCAACCTGAGGCATTTGATACCAAGAGTGGTTTTAGAGAAACAAAATTGTAAGGATGAATTTTCTAAATTAGTTCTCAAGTCTGGTTAGTCTAAAGATGTTGATGACTCTGCTTCCAATACTGCTAATCCTTGGTGTAGGGTGACAATGTAAATATGCAAAATACCACCACCAGTAGATCAGGTATTGTTGAAAAACGAGGTTCTGGGTAATTGCATGTGTGATACTTTTCTATAATTTTGTCATAATGAGAATTATAAGGAAGCTAGTTGATTGATCCTGCTTTCAATAGACAAACTGGTGAAAGAAAGAGATGCACTCAGAGCTTCAGAGTCAAAGCTCAAGTGCTGCATAAACAACCTCAAATTTTCCATTTGGACCTTGAAAAGAAGCCTTATTTCTTGTAGTAACAGAGCTAATATTGCCGAAAACCAAACCCAGAGTCTTATTGTAAGAGTGGCTGAATTACAACACCAACTCAACTGCAAACTTCAAGAAGCATCTGAAGTTAAAATGAGGGCATTGATTTGGAGGAAATGTGATCCTGAAACTTAGTATGCGGATGTATGGGCAGATAGACAGGAAGCTGGAGACACTGAGCCCCTAAATTCCACTGAATCATTCACTCCAACAGAACCAGCCCTCTTGCTCCATCTGAAGAGATAACTCCATGTTTGCCTGTTAAACTACCCTGCCCAATAAAATCATTAGCCCCCCTACCCCATCTAATGAGATTAACCCAACCGAGCATCTAAAGCGCCTTTGTCTGAGTCATTACCTGGGGAGTCGGCCTGATGCAGATTCTTCACAAGACAATGCTGATTCTTTTCAAAACACTTCCCCACCCATTTGGCTTCTAGACCTATAACTAGACTTAAGTCCCAGCAAACCCCAAAAGGTTCAGTACAAAGTGTAATGCAGGAGGTACACTACACTCCAAAAGAACTGCCTGACTTTTCTAATATGTACAAACAGAAATCTGGAGAGTATGTGTGAGAATGGCTATTAAAGTTGTGGGATAATGGTGCAAGGGAACAGTCTGAGTTTATTGATATGGGTCCTCTAAGCATAGATTCTTCATTCAGCGTGAGAAGCTAGGAAAGGGTCTAATAGTTTATTTTTTGGGATTGCTGAAGTGTGTATTACAAGGTTACCTAGGCTAAATCAAGTTGAAATACCAGACCTGCCTTGGTGTACTGTAGAAGAAAGTATCCAAAGTGACTGTACCATTTTATATACCCACTAGCAGAGCACAACTTCTCCAACATTTATTATTTTGTGTTTTATGGATTAATGCTAGTCTTGTCGGGGTGAGATGGTATATCGTTGTAGTTTTGATTTGCATTTCTCTAATGGATAATTATCCTGAGCATTTCCTCATGTATCTGTTAGCCCCCGAATGTCTTATTTGTGAAGTGCCTGCTGTTCATATTCTTTGCTCATTTTTTAACTGGGTTATTTGTCTTTTTGTTGTTGAGGTTTTGCAATATCTTGTAGATTGTAGAGAATAGATGCTGATCGGGTTTGTTGTAGCTAATTTTTTTTTTTTTTCTTCCAGTCTAGTTTGTCTTTTTACTCTTTTGGTGAAGGCTTGGATGAGAATAAGTGTTTGATTTTTTGGAGTTCCCAGTTATCTAGTTCCTTTTCTGGTGTTTGTGCATTGTTAGTAATGTTTCGTATACTGTTTATGCCACATATTAGGGCTCCTAGTGCTGTCCCTATTTTTTCTTCCATGATCTTTATTGTTTCAGATTTTATATTTAGGTCTTTGATCTACTGTGAGTTAGCTTTTTTGCATGGTGTGAGGTATGGGTCTTGTTTCATTGTTTTGCAGATGGATATAAAATTATGCAAGCATCATTTGTTAGAGAGCATCTTTTCCCCAACTAATGGACTTTTGGCCTTTGTCAAATAGCAGCTGCTCATAAGTGGCTTAAGTTATGTCTGGTTTCTCAATTCTCTTCCATTGGCCTATGTATCTGTTGTTGTACCAGTACCAGGCTGTCTTGACCACTGTGGCAGTATGTTAGGTTCTAAAATCAGGTAGTGTGAGGACTCCCAGTTTGTTCTTCTTCCTCAATAATGCTTTACTTATCTGAGGCCTCTTCCTTTTCCAAATGAAGTTGGTGATTTGTTTCTCCATCTCATTAAAAAATGCCATTGGAATCTGGATTGGGGTTGCATTTTATCTACAGATATCTTTGGGTAGAATAGACATTTTCACAATATTGAGTCATCCTATGCACGAGCAAAGTATGTTTTTCCTCTTATGTAGGTCTCTTTTGGTTTCCTGCAGTAGTGTCTTGTAGTTTTCCTTGTATAGGTCTTTTACATCTCTGGTTAGATTTATTCCTATGCATTTTATTTTCTTGAGGGCAATTGTAAGCGGTATTGATTTGGTGATTTCCTCTTTGAAGTTCTCTTTGTTGGTGTAGAGAAATCCAACTGATTTTTGTATGTTTATCTTTTATCTTGATACTCTGCTGAGTTCTTCTATTAGTTCTAGTAGTTTTCTTGTGAATTCTTTAGGGTTCTGTTTGTATAAGGTCATATCATACGCAAATAGAGATACTTTTACTTCTTTCTTACCAATTCGGATGTCCTTTATTTCTTTTTCTTAGTTGCTCAGGCTAAGACCTCCAGCACAATGTTGAATAACAGTGGTGATAAAGTGCATCCTTGTCTGGTTCCCAATCTCAAGTGGAATGCTTTCAGACTTTCTCATTTAGGGTGATGTTGGCTGTTGGCTTTGTATAAATGCCCTTTATATGTTGAGAAATTTTCCTTCTATTCCTATTTACTGAGAGTTTTTATCCTGAATGGGTGTTGGACTTTGTCAACTGCCTTTTCTATATCAATTGATAAGATCATGTAGTTCTCGTCCTTTGCAGTTTTTATGTGATGAATTACATTGATTGTTTTTCTATTGTTGAACCATCCCTGCATTCCTTGTATGAATCCCATTTGGTCATGATGAATTATTTTTTGGATATGTTGTTGAATTCTATTGGCTAAAATCTTGTTGAGGATTTTTGTGTCTATATTCATGAGGCATATTTGTCTGTAACTTTCTTTTTTTTGTGGTGTCTTTCCCTTGTTTTGGTATCAGGATTATGCTGACTTCATAGAATGATTTTGGGAGTATTCCATCCTTTTCTATGCTCTGGAATACCTTTAGTAATAGTGGTTTTAACTCTTCTCTGAAAGCTTGATAAAATTCTCCAGTGAAACTCGCAGGGCCAGGGCTTTTTTGTTGTTGTTGGTAGTTTTTTAATTACCTTTTCAATCTCTTCTTTTGTTGTGGGTTTATTTGGTTGTTCTACCTCTGTGTGTTAGTTTAGGTAGGTAGTGTGTTTCTAGAAATTTGTCTCTTTCCTTACATTTTCAAATTTGTTAGAGCGCAATTTTTCATAGTATTCTGTTATGATTCTTTTACTTTCATGTGGGTTTGTTGTGATATCACCTGTTTCATTTCCTATTTGGGTTATTTGCTTCCTCTCGGTTTTCTTTTTTCAGTTTGGTCAATGGTTTATCAGTTTCATGATCTTTTCAAGGAACTAGCTTTTGGTCTTAACTGTTTCAATTGTTTCTTCTGTTCCCTATTTCATTTAATTCTGCTCTAATTTTTATTATTGGCTTTCTTCTGGTGCCCGAAGGCTTCTTTTGCCTCTCTCTTTCTTTTTGTTCAAGTTGTAGGGTTAATGCTTTGATTTTGGCCCTTTCTTCTTTTTGGATGTGTCCATTTATTGCTATAAATTGACCTCTGAGCACTGCTTTCACTGTATCCCAAAGGTTCTGGTAGGAAGTGTTTTCATTCTCATTTGATTCTGTGAATTTCTTTATTGCATCCTTAATTTCTTGTATAACCCAGTAGTTTTTGAGCAAGGTGTTGTTCAATTTTCATGTTTTTGATTTTGCTTTCTTGTTTTTTCTCTTATTCGTTTTTACTTTTATGGCTTTGTGGTCAGAAAAATGCTTTGTAATATTTCCATGCTTTGGAGTCTGTTAAGGCTTGCTTTGTGGCATAACATGCGATCTAGTCAGGGGAATGTTCCATGTGTGTTGGAAAAGAAATATATTTGGCTGCTGTTGGGTAAAGTGTCCTGTATACATCTATGCACTCAAGTTGGTTGATTGTAGCATTTAGATTTTCCATGTCTTTACTGAGCTTCTTTCTGGGTGTTCTGTCCTTCACTGAAAGTGGTGTGTTGAGGTCTCCTACTATTATTGTGGAGCTGTCTATCTCTTTTTTCAATGCTGTTAGAGTTTATTTTATGTATTTTGGAGCCCTGTTGTTGGGTGCATAAATATTTATTATCATTATGTCCTCCTGGTGTTTTGATCCTTTAATCACTATATGGTGTCCTTCCTTATCTTTTGTGATGGATTTTACTTTAATGTCTATTTTTGTCAGAAATTAATATTGCCACTTCTGCTTTTTTTGATTGTTTGCTTGACATATTTTTTTCCCCATCCTTTGCATTTTGGTTTGTTTGTGTCTTTAAGTCTGAACTGTGTCTCTTGTAGGCAGCATATAGACGGATCTTTTTTTATCCATTCTGCCACTCTCTGTTTATTGTTGCATTTAATCCATTTACATTCAGAGTAATTATTGATTGGTATGAGTTTAGTGCTGTCATTTTGTTTTTGTTTTTGTGTGTGTCTGTGTGTGTTGTTGACAGTTTCTTTGTTCCACTTACTTTTCTGTGCTGAGTCTTTTTTCTTTATATATTTTCTTTTCCTCTTTTTCATTGTTGTTAATTTTGTATTTGCTGAGTCTTTTTGTTTTTCTTGTATTTAATTTGATGTGTAAGATTAATAATTTACTTTGTTGTTACCTTAATACTTATCCCTGTTTTTCTAAGTTTAAACCAATCTTTTATCTCTTTATATTGCCTTGACTTCCTCTCTATATGAAAGATCTATGACTACATTTTTTGTCCCTCTTTTTTGTTTTAATGCTGTCATCCTTTATATAATGACGCCTCTGTTTCCCTATTTTCAGTGTTTTAGTTTTGATTTATTTTTGTGATTTCCCTATCTGGGTTGATATCTGGTTTTTCTGTCCTGTGTTCTAGCTTTGGGTTGTTATTTGATGTTATTTATTTTCTAACTGGAGGACTTCCTTTAATATTTCTTGTATTTTTGGTTTGTTTTTTGCAAATTCCCTAAACTTCTGTTTATCTGGATATGTCCTAATTTCGCCATCATATTTGAGAGACATTTTTACTAGATATATAATTCTTTGTTGGCAATTTTGTTTTCCTTCAAGGCTTTACATAATGTCATTCTGTTGTATTCTTATAAATAGTCCAAGCTTAGTCTCCTTGACTTTCCTTTGAAGGTGACTTTTTGTTTATCTCCAGCCACTCTTAAAATTCTCTCTTATCTTGGTTTTGGCAAGTTTGATTATAATGTGTCCTGGTGACTCTCTTTTGGGATCTACTTTATGTAGGATTCAATGAGCATCTTGGATAGAGATCTTCTCATCTTTCATGATATCAGGGAAGTTTTCTGCCATCAAATCTTCAAGAATTCTCTCTGTATTTTCTGTTATTCTCCCCTGTCCTGGTACTCCAGCCATTCGTAGGTTATTTCTCTTGATAGAGTCCGACATGATTCTTAGGGTTTCTTCATTTTTTTTTTTTAATTCTTTTATCTGATTTTTCCTCAAATAAGTTGGTGTCAAGTGCTTTATCTTCAATCTCACTAATTCTAACTTCCATTGCCTCAATTCTCCTCCTATGACTTTCTATTGAGTTTTCTAATTCTGAAATTTTATTGTTAATCTTCTGGATTTCTGTTTGCTGTGTCTCTATGGATGCTTGCAGCCTATTAAATTTATCATTGTGCTCTTCTCTAATCTTCTTAAGTTCCTCTATTGCTTTGACTGTGTGCTCCTTGGGTTGTCTGCATTTTGCCTGATTTCCTGATCTGCTGAAGTGTTCTTTGTATTAGTCTTTTGTGTTCTACTTCCTGTAACTCCAGGAAGTTATCTTCATCCAGAAGATTTCTTGATTCTTTGTTTTGGGTGCTTGCTGAAGCCTTCATGTTCTGCCTCTTTATGTGATTTTACATTGACCGTTGTCTCTGAGTCATCAATAAGTTATTGTAGTTATTCATTTTATGTTTGCTTACCATCTCCTAGCTTCTTGGTTTTCTTTTTTTGATATGCCCAAGTAGGCTGCTGGAGTGAGCTAGTTTGATTATTGGCACCTTTGAACCTGTAATGTCCTGTCATCAGGTGGTTAGAGCTGTTACTGTGTATGTAAGCCCAGGAGCTAGTTTACATTTCTTGTATGAATTCAGCTCAGCTGTCCATGTAAATGGTCACTAACTGTGTGGTACAGACTCTCACCTACAGTCCTAGATAAGCAGGGGTGATCACTGTAGGCACAGGTATCTGGCTGCAGTAAAAGATCACATGCTGAACAAAGCAGGGGGCTGACAACCAACCCTGAGTGTCTGTGAGGAAAGCTTGCCCCTGTTCCCTGGAGTGCATAGGTGGGTGGGTTTGTTAGAATGGCGTTGGCTGTAAGGACTAGAAGGCACCACTTAATCATGGAGTCTGTTACAGGTGGCTAGGTGGTATGGGTGGAGCCACCCGTCCTCAGGCCCCTGATGTGGGTAGGTGAGGTCTCTGCTTAATAGGCAGAGCAGTGTCAAATGTCATGAACCTGCTTCTTCACCATATATCTGAAACGGTTGAAGTTAGACTTCAAGTATATACACTGTTGTACTGTGTTAATGAGTGCCTATGCTGTTGAAATGGGCCCACACAAGTCTATGCATGGGTGAAAGGCATTCAAAGTCTGTGGACCCTGAGTTCCCAGCTTAGGGGAGCTGCCAGATTATTTTTTCCCATTTGTTAATTTGTTGTATCTCCAAGGCCAGGAGAATGGCTCAGAGCGTGTGATGGGTCCTACTTCTGGCCCAGGCCACATGGCAATCTCAGAACCTGGCTCTGACCCAGTGCAGAGAGGAAAGGTGGGAGTTAAGTAGGAGAGAGGTTTTTACCAAATGGGTGTTTTTTGATCCCTGTGGTAGGTTAGACACATGTAGTTTTCTTTTGTTGATTGAGCACTGCTTTTCACTGATTCTGGAGGTGTGAGTATACTCTCTGCCATTGGTCTCTCCAGATGTGGAAAATGCATCCTGAATGCCACTGCTTGCCTTACCACTGATGCCAGCAGATTCCAGCCTGCAGGATGCTAGTTCCCACTGGGTCAGGTCTGGCAACCTCCTCGGTGCTTCTGAACCTTCTCTCCCTCCCCTGGCTGCTCAGTCTGATTCTTCAACTTTGCCATTGATGTTCAGGGTTCCTAGATTGTCATATATAATTTATTCACTTTTTTGGGGGGTCTTTGTTGTAAGAGGGACCACAGGAAGCATCTGACTGCTTTGCCATTTCAAACTACTCTCCTTTTAAGAAACAGCATTTGGCTTGTTACTGGGCCTTAGTAGAGACTGAATACTTACCCATGGCACCCCAAAGTCACCGTGTAGCCTGAGCTGTCCATCATGAACTGGGCATTGTCTGACCCACAGAGTCCTAAACTTGGACTTGCATAGCAGCACTCCATCATTTAATGGAAATGATATGTACAAGATCAGGCCAGAGCACGACCTGAAGGTACAAGTAAGTTGCATGAGGAAGTGGCTCAAATTCCCATGATGTCCACTCCTGTCACATTATCTTCCATTTCCCAGTCTACACGTATAGCCTCATGGGAAGTTTCTTATGACCAGTTGACTGAAGAAGAGAAAACTCTTGCTTGGTTTACAGATGGTTCTGTGCGATTTGCAGGCACCACTCAAATGTGGTCAGTGGCAGCTCTACAGTCCCTTTCTGGGACATCGCTGAAGGACAATGGTAAAGGGAAATCCTCCCAATGGGCAGAACTTTAAATAGTGCACCTGGTTGTTCACTTTACTTGGAAGGAGAAATGGCTGGATATGTGATTGTATACTGATTCATGGACTGTGGCCAATGATTTGGCTGTATGGTCAGGGACTTGGAAGGAACATCATTGGAAAGTTGGAGACAAGGGGGTTTGAAGAAGAGGTATGTGTATAGACCTCTCTGAATGGGCCAAAGATGTGAAGATATTTGTGTCTTTTGTGAATGTTCACCAAAGGGTGACCTCAGCAGAGGATGATTTTTACAGTCAAATAGATAGGATGATGTATATTGTGGAAACCAGTCATTCTCTTTCCCCATCTACTCCTATCATTGTCATTGCCCAATGGACTCATGAACAAAGTGGCCATGGATACAGGGATAGATGGTATGCATGGGCTCAGCAACATGGACTTCCACTCACTAAGGCCAACTTGGCTACAGCCTCTGTTGAGTGCCCAATCTGCCAGTAGCAGAGACCAACACTGAATCCTCGATATGGCACCATCCCTTGAGATGATCAGCCAGCCACCTCTTTGCAAGTTGATTATATTGGGGCACTTCCACCATGGAAAGGGTGGTATTTTTATTTTACTGAAATAGACACAAACTCTGGACATGGATTTGTCTTCCCTGCATGCAATGCTTCTTCCAAAACTATCATCCTTGGACTTAAGTAATGTCTTATCTACCATCATGGTATATCACACAGCATTGTCTTGGATCAGGGAACTCACTTCACAGCAAATGAAGTGTGGCAATGGGCCCAGGCTCATGGAAATCACTGGCCTTACCATGATCCCCATCATCCTGAAGCAGATGGCTTGATAGGACAGTGGAATGGCCTTCTAAGGACAGAATTATGGCACCAGCTAGGTGGAAATACCTTTCAGGTTTGGGGCAATGTTCTCCAGGAGGCTGTAAATGCTCTAAACCAGCATCCAATATGTGATGCTATTTCTCATATAGCCAGGATTCATGAGTCCAGGAATCTAAGGGTGAAAATGGAAGTGGTAACTCCCTGTTACCACTAGTAATCCACTTGCAAGATTTTTGCTTCCTGTGCCTGTAACTTTCTGCTCTGTGAGCCTAGACATCTTAGTTCTAAAGGGAGGAATACTGTCACCTGGAGACACATCATTTATTCCATTGAACTTGAAGCTAAGAATGCCACCTGGCCACTTGGAGCTCCTTATGCCTGTGAGTCAACAGGCAAAGAAGGGAATTACCATACTAGCTGTTGTGATTGATGCTGATTACCAAGATGAAGTTGGATTGCTATTACATAATGGAGGTAAAGAAGAGTGTCTGGAATGAAGAAGATCTCTTAGGTGTCTTCAGTACTACCTTGCCCTGTCATTAAAATCAATGAGAAACTACAGTAACCCAATTCCTACATGACTACTAAGGGCTCAGACCCTTCAGAAATGAAGGTTTGGCTCACCTCACCAGGCAAAGAACCACGACCAGCTGAGGTGCTTGCTGAGGGCAATGGGAATATGGAATGGATGATGGAAGAAGGTAGTTCTAAATACCAGTTATGGCCACATGACCAGTTGCAGAAACAAGGACTATAATTGTAATGAGTATTTCTGCTTTATATGTGTACATTGAATATTTTTGTTTTCTTCACTTATAAAATATAAGACGTAAAAAGGGCTAGTGCATTTTTGGTTGTATGTGTGTTCATTGTATCATGTCAGGTGCAAGTATGGCTTTGTAATTATCTTTATTCAGAGATTATTTATGGTGTAAGGAGATGTGTACAGGGGCCAAGTAGAGAAGGGGTGGACTGTGATGGCTAAGATTGTGTGTTAACTTGGCTGGGCCATGATTCTCAGTGTTTTGGCAGTCATATAATGTTGTGATCACTTCCTTGTTGAGATTCAATATGTTATTACCTCCATGATGGGATCTGCTGTGAGTAGCCAACAGGTTGAAAAGAAGTTTCTTTGGGCATGTGGCCTGGATCTGAATATAAGTAGATATTCTGGCAAGGCTTGGTGGTTTTGCTTGTTCTGGATCTTGCAGCTGGCTTCTGTTCATCTGACCTCCGTCCTTGGGACTTGAGCTAGCAGGTTACCTGCTGTTTTGCCTGCCTATCTTGGGATTCTTTGATCTTCATAGCCTCTGGGCAAGATCCCTGATCTTTGACCTACTGATCTTGAGTTTGCCAACCCCTATGGATATGTGAATCAGGAGAAGCCTCTATCTTGACTCACAGACTTAGATGATCCAGCCTCTACAACTGCATAAGCAATTTCCTTGATATAAATCTCTCTCTGTATATATATATATATATATATATATATATATATTTTGCTTGTCTAGAGATCTCAAACTAAGACACTGTATACAAATATAATATGTGACAACAACATGAAAGGGTGAGGCAAAGCTATATTGGAACTGAATTTGGATGCTATTGAAGCTAATTTGTTATCAATTCCAAGTAGATTGTTATAATTTAGGATGTTAGTTTTAATCCATATGGTAACCATATTAAAAATATCTAAAAAATATACACAAAAGAAAATGATAAATGAACCAAAACTCTGAGCTACAAAAAATCAACTAAATACAAAATAAAAGAGCCATGGAGGAAGTGAGAGACAAGAAAGTTCTAAGACACATAAGAAAAAAAAAAAAATAAGCAAGTAACAAAATGGGAGAAGTATGTATCACCAATTACTTTAAAAGTAAATGGATTAAACTCTCCAGTCAAAAGCAAAGATTGACAGGAAGGATGAAAAAAAAAAAATCCAATTATATGCTGTCTTCAAGAAACTCTTTTTTAATCAAAGACCAAAAGAGGATTAAAGTGAAATAATGGAAGAAGATAACCCATACAAATAGTAACCAAGAGGTAGCTGAGGTTGTTACAGAATTATCAGATAAAATAGACTTTAGAAAATTGTTAAAAAAAGACAAAGAGAGCATTATATATTGATAAAAGGTCAATTCATAAAGAAAATATATTAATTATAACGCATACACACCAATCAAGATATCTCCAAATTTATGAAGCAAACATTGACAGGATTGATGAAATAGTTCTAAAGTAATTGCTGTTGTTCTTAGGGGCCATGAAGTCAGTTCCAACTCATAGCTACTCTGTGTATAACAAAACAGAACACTGCCCAGTTCTGCACCATCTTTAAAATCTTTGCTAGGTGTGAGCCCATTGTTGCAGCAGCCGTGTCAATCCATCTTGTTGATGTCTTCCTCTTTTTCACTGACCCTGTACTTTACCAAGCATGGGGCCCTTCTCCAGGGCCTGGTCCCTCCTAATAACATGTCCAAAGTATGTGAGACAAAGTCTCACCATCCTCGCTTCTCAGAAGCATTCTGGGTGTCCTTCCTCCAAGACAGATTTGTTGCTTCTTCTGGCTATCCATATTATATTAAATATTCTTCACCAACACCATAACTCAAAGCCATGGCAGTTCTTCCTTGGTCTTCCCAATTCATTGTCCAGCTTTCCTATGCATCTGAAGCAATTGTAAATACCTTGGCTTGGGACAGGTATACCTTAGTGACATCTTTTCTTTTTAATATTTTAAACAGGTATTTCACAGCAATTTTGCCCAATGCATCGTTTGATTTCTTGACTTCTGCTTCCATGGGCATCGACTGTGCATTCAAGTAAAACAAAACCCTTGACAATTCCAATCTTTTCTCCATTTATGATGATCTTGTTCTTTGTTTCAGTCATGAGAATTTTTATTTTCTTTATGTTGAAAGCTATAGTCTATATTGAAGTCTGTAGTCTTTGAACTTAATCAGTTAATGCCTCAAGTCCTCTTCGATTTCAGCAAGTAAGTTTGTGTCCACAGGTTGTTAATGAGTTTTCCCTAGTGCTGATGTCCCATTCTTATTTATATAGTCCAGCTTCTTGGTTTATATGCTCAGTATACAGATTGAATCTGTATGATAAAAGGATACAACCCTGACACACACCTCTCCTGATTTTAAACCATGCAGTATCCACTTGTTCTGATGAAAGGATTGCCTCTTAGTCTATGTACAGGTTCTACATGAGCACAATTAAATATTCTTGAAATTCCTTTTCTTCACATTGCTGTCTATTATTTGCTAAAGTCGAATGCCTTTGCACAGTCAATAAAACAAGGTAATCATCTTTCTGGTATTCTCTGTTTTCAGCCGAGATCCATCTGACATCAGCAATGATATCCCTTGTTCCATAACCTCTTCTGAATCTGGCTTGAATTTCTGACAGATCCATGTCCAGGTACTGCTGTAACTGCTTCTGAATTATCTTCACAAAATTTTACTTGTATGTGATATTAATGATTTTGTTTGATAATTTCTACATTCTATTGGATCACCTTTCTTTGGAATGGGCTCAAATATGAATGTACTCCATTCCGTTGGCCAGGTAGTTGTCTTCCAAATTTCTTGACATAGACAAGTGAGCACTTCCAGCAATGTATCCATTTGTTGAAACATCTCAGTTGGTATTTCCTTAATTCCTGAAGCCTTATTTTTCACCAATGCCTACAGTGTAGCTTGGACTTCTTCCTTCAAAATCATATGCTACATCCTGAAATGGTTGAACGTTGACCAATTCTTTTTGATACAGTGACTCTTTATATTACTTTCATCTTCTTTTGATGCTTCCTGCACTGTTCAATATTTTGCCTATGGAATCCTTCAAAATTACAACTAAAGATTTGAATTTTTTCTTTAGTTTAAACACAAATTTTTGTGTTTAAACTCTAGGTCTTAGCACATTTCATTATGATACTTTGTCTTCTCAGGCTGTCCTTTGAAATCTGTTCACCTCTTTTATGTGATCATTTCTTCCTTTTGCTTCAGCTACTCTACACTCAAGAGCAAATTTCATAGTCTTGTCTGACATCTGTTTTGGTCTTTCTTTCCTGTCTTTTTAATGATCTTTTCCTTTCTTCATATATGATGCCCTTGATGTCATTCCACAACTGGTCTGGTATTTGGTCATTAGTGTTTAATACACAACCTTCAATAATGTATAGAATATGTAGACAGAAGAACAATGAGGCAATAAAGGATTAAAAGAACACTATAAAGCAGATTGATCTAACAGACATACATAGAATACTCCCTCCAACAATAGTAGAGTGCACATTCTTCTCAAGTGCATGTGGAACATGCTCCAGATCACAAAACACATCTCAATACATTTAAAAAGACTGAATTCTTATTAAGTAACTTCTTTGACTACAATGGATTAAATCCATAATTAAAATAACAAAACTTGTAAGAATGAAGAATTAAGCAACACATACTTTAACAACCATTGGGTTAAAGAAGAAATTAAATTGGAAGTTACACAGAAATAAATGGAAATAAAAACACAACATGTTGAATCAGATGGGATGCCAAAAAAGCAGTGCTCAGAGGGAAATATAAAACAGTAAAAGTCTGCATTAAGAATGGAGAATAATCTCAATAACCTAACCTTTTACCTTAAGGAACTAGAAAAAGATGACAAAACTAAACCCAGAGCTGGGAATACAAAGGAAATAATAAAGTTAGAGTGGAGGGAAGAGAAATAGAGAATTGAAAAACAGTAGAACCAACGAAATTAAAAGTTAGTTCTTTGGAAAGATCAACAAAGCTGACAAACATTTAACAAAACTGAATAATAATAAAAAAAAGAAGGTATTATAACTAAAATCAGAAATAAAAGTGGGGGCATTAATACAAAACTTACAGAAATAAGAAGATTATAGGATAATATTATGAACGGTTGTATTTCAACAGATTAAATCACCTGGATTAAATTAAAAAATTCCCATAGCTAATAAAAAAGTTAAGCAAGGTTGTAGGATACATTATCAAGATACAAATCTGTTTTATATAAAAATCTTCGTATTTCTATATACTACAATGAACAACCTGAAGACAAAATTAAGAAAGCAATTATATTAATAATAACATAAAATGAATAAAATGCTTAGAAATAAATTTTACCAGGGAAGTTAAAAAAAAAAAAAAGATTAAAATTTAAAGACGACTTAAATAAATGGAAAGACACCTGAGTTCATGGACTGGAAGAATTAATGTTGTTAAGACGATAATACTATCCAAAGCTATCTGCATATTCTTTGCAATTCCTATCGGAATTCAAATGGCTCTCCTGTCTATGGAAAGGTCAATCCTAAAATTTATTTAGGATTGCAAGAGACCCAGAATAGGTAAAACACTCTTGAAAAAGAAGTTGGAGGACTCATGCCTCTTAATTTCAAAAGGTACTATAAATAAGACACTGTGACACTGTCATAAAGATAGACATAGATTGATGATATAGAATTAAAGTTCTAGAAATAATCCCATACATTTATGGTCAATTGATTTGCAACAAGAATGCTAACACCATTCAATGTGGAAAATAAACTGTTCAACAATTGGCCCTTGAACAACTGGATGTACATGTGCCAAATAATGAGGTTGTGCTCTTACCTCACACTGTATAAAAAATACACTTAAAATGGATCAAAGACAATGTAAGATGTAAAACTCTAAAACCTTTAGACAAAAACATAGGCATCATCTTTGTGCTCTTGGATTATGCAAGGTTTACCCCAATCTCCAAAAATTGGGTTACTTCTTTACTATTTCTCAAAACACTATCTCAGTAACTCATTCATTGATTCAAAACAATTGCATGGGGTGTTAAGGACATTGCTAAGCTTTGCATTTATGGTGTTTCAAATGATTCCTTTCTTTATGGAGTTTATTGTTTTGTGAGGGAGACAATTTCAAGTAAACAAACATATGTATAAACAATAGGTAAAATTTGACCTATGTCATAAAGAAAGTAAACAGTGTGCCATGGTAGAAAGGAGAAACCCAAGGGAAAACAAAACAAAACAACAACAAAAAAACCATTGCCATTGAGTCAGTTCCGACTCATGGCAGCCCTATAGGACAGAGAAGAACTGCCCCATAGGGTTTCCAAGGAGCAGCTGGCGGATTTGATTAGCAGCCCAGCTCTTGACCAGAAGGAGGCTTTTATAAGAAGGATACATCAGGAGAGTGATTCTAAAGAGCTGACGTTTTAGCTGAGACTTGAGTGATGAAAATAAGTCTTCCAAAGTAGACAGAGTGGGTATGGAGTGCAGGCAGGAAGAATTGGAAGAGCAAAGTCAGTATGCGTGAAAGAAAACAAATATCAGCATGAATCTGGTGACCAAAAAGGAGAGTGGCACAATTGAGGCTGGAGGAGCAGGCATGGGCAGATCATAGCAGCTCATAATCAGACTCAAAATGCTTAAAATTTGCCTGAAGGCACAAAATATTTGCACTGTTACAATTTAAATGATGCAGTCCTTGAAGAAATCATTTCACTTGGCTCCACAATCAACACCCATGGAAGCAGCAGTCAAGAAGTCAAATAACCTATTGCATTGGGCAAATCTGCTACAAAAAATCTCTTTAAAGTGTTAAAACAGCAAAGATGTCACCTTGAGGACTAAGGTGCCCATGCCACAAGCCATGGTATTTTTAATTCCCTAATAGGCATGCAAAAACCAGACAACAAATAAGGAAGACCAAAGAAAAATTGATGCCTCTGAATTATAGCATACGAAAAGAATATTGAATATACCACGGACTGCCAGAAGAACAAACAAATCTGTCTTGGAAGAAATATAGTCAGAATGCTCCTTAGAAGCAAGAATGGCAAGACTTCATCTCATGTACTTTGGACATGTTATCAGGAAGGACCAGTCCCTAGAGAAGTACATCACTCCTGATAATATAGAGGATCGGCAAAAAAGAGGAAGACCCTCAATGAGATGGATTGACACAGTGGTTGCAACAATGGACTCAAACAGCAGAAATTATGAGGATGGTGCAGGACTGGGCAGTAGTTTCATTCTATTGTACATTAGATTGCTATGAGTGGGAACCGACTCGACAACACCTAATGAATGCACCTAACAACAAAAAGTCTTTGAGGAAAGCCTTTGACTTAAGATAGTGGTGACTAGTCCAGATAATACGGCCTGGGACTCATAGGAGAGAATAATTTTTAATAAATTAATTATGATGGTCTCAGTTGCTTTCTTAGCTACTTAAGCTACCAAATCCTTATTACTATTCCTCTGCTGAATAAGCCAATTGTGAAAATGATAAAAAAAATAGGATAAGTAATAATAAAGGGAGGAAAAAGAAAGAAAAAATCTGGATGCCCTATTTATCATTACTTGACTTCAATTTTCTATTTTAGAAAGGTCAATGAACACTAACTTATTTGAAATTTATTCTGAGATTTATATACAATGTTTCATATGTTAATGCAAGTGTAATCACTTTTATATGTGACTTTTTAAAAGTTAAGTCTTATATCAAGAAACAAATTAACGAAAAATTTCTGGAGAGTAAGAAACCATCTATTTATGAATTGAAAAAATGCCATAGTTCACCTAAGACTCAGGAAGAATATACTCATAAATTTCATAACTGAGACGTGGAGAGTTTTTGAAGACAGAAAAAGTTTTCACACCAATTATCTAATCTAGCCTCTCTATTTTCCTTAGTGGAAGGCAGAAATTGTATGTGTACTTTTGTAAAACAAGTTGAAAACAACAAAAGGTAAAAAGGGGGAAGGGATCTTTTCTCCAACAATAAATGGATCAAATAAAATAAAAGCTAATTTCTAAATGCACAAATGTTACAATTGAATTGTATTTCCTTAAAATATATATGTAGAAGTCCTAACCTCTGTGCTTGTGATGTGACCTGCTTTGGAAATAGGATCTTTGAAGAGGCTACTATTAAGTTAACATACTCGAGTAGGGTAGGTCCTGACTCTGTATGACTGGTGTCCTTATAAAAAAGAAGACCCTCAGAGACAGGGGTACAGAGGAAGAAAGTCATATGATACTGCAGCTGCAAGCCAAGGAATGCTAACAATTTCAAGGAGCCCCAGAAGCTAGGAGATAGTTATGGAACAGTTTCTTGCTCAGTCCTCAGACTTAATCAACACGACCAATATCCTGATTTGGACTTCTAGCCTCCAGAACAGTGAGACAATAAGCTTCTCTTCTTATAAGCCACCTAGTTTGTGGTATTTTGTAATGTAGTAAGTTAATAAATTGAATAAATCCTTTTATAATTTACATGTGAATTATATTTACATGCATTAGAACAGTTGTTGTTGTTAGGTACCATCAAGATGGTTCCAAATCATAGCTACCCTACGTACAGCAGAACGAAACACTGCCCGGTCCTGCACCACCCACACAACTGCTGTAATGCTCGAGCCCATTGTTGCAGCCACTGTGTCAAACCATCTCATTGAGGTTCTTCCTCTTTTTTTGCTGATCCTCTACAGTAACGATGCTTAAATATATGGTTATATCATATAGTCTTATATTCCCCAACCTTGAGCATGGTGGTACAATGTAATTTCTAGGGTGGAAAAAATCATTATTATTATTTTTTTTTTCATTCCAAATATCCTGTGGGAAAAATTAACTCTGTAGCCATAAGAGCTAGTTTCTGCACTTGAATTTAGGGGAGAGAAGAAGTAAAATTTATTATGTCTGCACCAGTACAAATTATTGGGAGAAGAGCACATATAGCCTTCAAAAATCCTTACTGAGTGAGTATATAGCTCTATCTTTTCACATATAAGTGTCTCATATAAGTATCTTTTATTCTTTCAAGTAGCTCTCAAAATGAGATATTGCAAACAAAAATCTTTCCTGTGACTGTAATATGATAAATTCAGTCATTTTGCTTCTGTTTCCAGGAACTTCAATTCAGGTGTTGCTTCAGCTGAATGGTGTGTGATTGGTGAAGGGCACTCTAGGTCAATGTTAGTGTAAGCTTGTGAAACTTTTTCAACTTCTGGTTAATGTAATTTCTTGCTATAAATATAAGCATGTAGTGACTATACCTAGAGCCAAATACATTGAGATTTTCTTAAACTGCTGTTTGCCAGTTTTCCACCTATATTTTAAGCATTCTTAGATGAGGTAGGGTTCCAAAGTATGTGCAACTCACAGCAAGTAGACAATAACCAATAAGAAAACCTGCCCATGCAGAACTGTGCTTACTTACAAAAGTAATGAGCTATGTTTAGAGATCATTTCTCTTACCATACTTAATGTTTCCTAAATTTCTTCCTACATCCTGTTTCTAATCTGTTAAAAAAATTACGTTGGATCTACTTTAAAAATATATCAAGAATTTGATCATTTCTTACCATGCTATTTTCTATTATCTCATTCACTTATATTATTACCATAGCTTTCAAACTGATCTCTTGGATCTACCTTTCTCCTCCTAAAGTCTATTCTCCATGCAGAAGCCAAATCTTTCTTTATCATCTGCTCACAAACCAATAATAGATGCCCATCTCATAAAGAGTAAAGACAAAGATTTTATTTTGATTCAAAAGGCCTTAAAAGATCTGCCAGCACTCTCCCTATCTTCCAGTCTGCCCAGCCACAGTGGCTATCTTGGTTGTTCTTCAAGCTGACCGGCCACACTCCCTACTCGGGCCCTCTGCATTCATTGTTTTTTCTACCTATGATTGCTCTTTTCTCAGAAAACTCGGAATGCTTTTCTTCAACCCCTTGAAGTATTTATTCAAAGTAACACACATGAGGAAAGTGCTTCTTAATTCTATCAAATATATGAGACCAAATGGGCAGCTCCTGTGCAAAAGCAGGATGAGAAGGCAGGAAGGCACAGGAACTGGACGAATGGACACAGGCAATCTGGGGTGGAAAGCGGGACATGCTGTCACATTGTGGTTATTGCAACCAATGTCACAAAACAATATGTGTATAAATTTTTGAATGAAAAATTAACTTGAGCTGTTAACTTTCACCTAAAACACAATAAAAAATAAATAAACAAATAAAAAAAAAAACAAAGTTGTATTCTCGCTATGGCCTTCTCTAGCCTCCTACCCCATAGCACTCAAATAAGTCCTAGCTTCCTGCGCTTCTTTATTTTACTTCTTTGTAGCAATTTTTACTTTCAAAAAGACTATTTTAGGTACATATTTATATTTTTATTTGATTAAATTGTCTGTAAACCCCTAAAAAGTATAAACTCTATAAGAGCAATATTTTGTTCACTACATACTGCGTCTAAAAATGTGCCTGACTTATCTGAAGTGCTCCATAAACATTTTATGAATGTATGAATATTGTTTGGTAATTGACGCTTAAATTAAGTGAAACATTTGTGTTCATTTAAGATTCAATTTATAGATTTATTGTAAAAGGAAGTATTCTTTATATATGCATATCTAGAATCAACACATAAGCATATTTTCATTTCTGTGAAGAATAAATGCTACATTTTACACACGCCTCAGAATGGTAACATTGGTGTGTTGTTTTTTAGCTGATAGTGGAGACTGTTTATAATCGAATTTTATTCAAAATCCATGAGCAAATTCTTTCCCACACTTTAAATAATTAACAATGAGTAGATTAATTTGATTATTTTTTCATGTGTTCTTACGTTAGTAAAACAGATTGTCCATATCAGTTATATATTGCCATGATAATGTTGTATAATAAACATCCAGAAAGCCTGTGTACATAAAAGAGTTATTGATTTAGTTCACAAGCCTACATCTGGGATTTAGGTTGGCCTTTGGTGGGCAGTTTTTCTGAAATTGGTTTGGCTCACAAACCTCACCAATATGTTTAACAATTAGCTAGCTATTGATGGGGTTTAGGGTGAGGTTAAGAGGGGTGACTAGGCCTTAAGCCTCTTATCCTCCAGCAAGTTTGCATAGGCCTATTCTCATTGCAGTGGCAGGGGTGCAAGAGTAAAAGCAAAAAATAAATAAATAAATAAATAAATTGCACTTTTTCAAGTCTCTGAACACATCACTTCTGCTAACAACTCCTAGGTCAAATTAAATCATATGGCCCCATTCCCAGTCAGTGTGAGAAGACAATGCAAAGTCACTTGGCGAAGTATGATTCTAGGGGGAGGAATGAAAAACTAAGGATGTTTTTGCTATGCATCCCATTGGCCAAATTTTGGACAGATGTATATGTTCAAGGGTAAAGTATTTTTTAGCCTTGCCTGCTAGGAGATTTTAAAAAATAATAATATAGATTACACCTTAACATAAAGAAAACAAAAATCCTCACAACTGGACCAATAAAGCCACATCATAATAAATGGAGAGAAGATTGAAGTTGTCAAGGATTTCATTTTACTTGGATCCACAATCAACAACCATAGAAACAGCATTCAAGAAATCAAAGGATGCATTGCATTGGACAAACCTGTTGCAAAAGACCTCTTTAAAGTGTTGAAAAGAAAAATGTCACCTTGAAGACTAAGGTGGGCCTGATCCAAGCCATGGTGTTTTCAATTGCCTCATATGCATGGGAAAGCTGGACAGTGAATAAGGAAGACCAAAGAAGAATTGATGCCTTTGAATTATGGTGTTGGTGAAGAATATTGAATATACCATGGACTGCCAAAAGAACTAACAAATATGTTTCGGAAGAACTACAATCAAAATTTTCCCTAGAAGCAAGTATGGCGAGACTATGTCTCGCATACTTTGGACATGCTATCGGGGGGCCCAATCCCTGGAGAAAGTCATCATGCTTGGTAAAGTAGAGGGTTAGAGAAAAAGAGAAATATCCTCAAGGAGATAGATTTGACACAATGGCCATAGCAAAGAGCTCAAGCATAACAAGGAGTGTGAGAATGGCACAGGGTCAGTCAGTGTTTCATTCTGTTGCTCGTAGGGTCATTATGAGTCAGAACTGACTCGATGACACCTAAAACCAACAATAATGGGAAAAAATAAAATAAATTGTAATAAAAAAAAAATTGTAATAGACTATTATTTATTATGTAAGCATTAGTTTAAAATAACTGATGTTAAAACCAGATGTTCTAATGATGAAGCACATGTGTTTTGATTATATTGAAGTAGCAGCCAAATTTTACTCATAGAATAGACTACCTGAAAGGAATACTGCTCAGTCAGAGTAATCCAAGCTATTTATAGCCAGATAACATTTCCAAATATAATCACACACACACAAAAACTACCAAAACAGGCTTTTATAAAATGTATAGAATTAAAATCAATATGAAAACTGCTACTTGTTTTATAACTTAAAAAAATACACAGTTTAGCAACAACAATGCCAACTACAAAATCTTAACTAACACGTAAACTTCTGTTAGTGCCAGTGAATTTGGAAATAAGAAATGAACTTGAAGTACTTCCATGGGAAAGAAATTATGAAAATTTTGCTCTGCTCTGACCTTAGAGTTGATGGTGAAATGCATATAGGACTGAATCATGAACATTATGTAAGATCTTTCAGAATTCACAGTGTGCACTTTATGTTTCTCTGAAGTCCCGTTTTATAGACTATTATCGGAAGCAAAATAGTCTACTTGATGTAGCAATGGACTGATTCAATATGTCAGATTCCATGTTCCTATCCAGTAGACTGACAAAAAGTCACCAGAATTTAATTCAAAATGGGGCAAATCAAGCATTGCTTTATAAAGACTATTTGCATGTCAGGTAGGAGATCTCAAACAAAAGCACTTTTGTGGTTATCCAAGCACATAAATACCTGGGCAACTTTTAAAAGCTTAACATTTTTTCCCTATCAAAATTGTATTCTGATGGATAATCAAAAAAAAATTTTTTCCCTACACTGTTAAAACAGAGCTCAACTATTGTGCAAAGGAAACAAAAAAGCACTTTTCCTGCTTATACCTATAACCTTGTAATGCAAACAGACTACAAATAATTCTGAAAAAAAGTTTGGCTTTTTTAATGATTGGCTTTCTTGTTTTCAAATCATCATATAGAGTTTACCCCACTTAGCTGGTATGGATTTGATGAAAGTACTGTGATATGATTTTATAGCCTTTGGAAGGATCTTATAATAATATAAAGGTAATATTATATTGCCAGAATAGGTTTGAGGATTCTTTATATTTATTTATTTTTTCTACCCATATGATTATGATGCATGTATATACCAATACAAATGAGAAAAAGTAGGGGCATCCAGTTTTAGTTGCTAACTGAAATACACTTTAGGAACTATCATTCCTACATTGTATTCTATTTTAAAGAAAAACGGATAATGTATAAGTCTGGATATTTATATTGCAGTTATAAAAATATGTAGCTTTTTTAATTCTCATTGGATAAAAGGGAAAGATACACGTGTTATCATATTGTCAATAAATCAAAATGCATATTTGGGGAAAATAATTTATTAAACATTAACTGAATGAGAAAGTTCTTGCTGTTAAATGTGTTCTCTGTGAGTATTGTAACCCACATACGTAAAAGAAATATAGAAAATTCCTTGTTTCCTAGTCATATCTGATTCATAGATAAAAATTGTTGTTAGATTTTGTGGAGTCAATTCCGACTCATAGCAACCCTATGCACACCACTGCCTGGTCCTGCACCATGCCCACAGTAATTGTTATGTTTGAGCCCATTATTGCAGCCACTGCGTCAATCCATCCATCTCACTGAAGGCCTTTCTCTTTTTCGCTGACCCGGTATTCCACCAAACATGATGTCTTTCTCCAGGGACTGATCCCTCATGACAACACGTTCAAAGTATGTAAGACATAGTCTTGCCATCGTTGCTTCTAAGGAGCATTCTGGTTGTACTTCTTCCAAGAGAGATTGGTTCATTCCTTTGGCAGTCCATGGTATATCCAATATTCTTTGCAAACACCACAATTCAAAGGCATCAATTCTTCTGTCTTCCTTATTCATGGTCCAGCTTTCACATGCATATAATGTGATTCAAAATACCACTGCTTGGTTTAGGCAAAAATGACATTTTTGGTTTTCAACATTTTAAAGAGGTCTTTTGTAACCAATTCGCCCAATACAATGAGTCTTTTGACTTCTGGATTGCTGCTTCCATGGGTGTTGATTGTGAATCAAAGTAAAACAAAATCCTGGACAACCTCCATCTTTCTCCATTTATCCTAACATTGCTTATTGGTCCAGTTGTGAGGATTTTTGTTTTTTTTATTTTGAAGTATAATTTATACTGAAGTCTTGGTCTTTGATCTTCATTAGTAAGTGCTTCAAGTCCTCTTCACTTTTGGCAAGCAAGGTTGTGTTATCTGCCTAATGCAAGTTGTTAATGAGTCTTCCACTAATCCTGACACCCTATTCTTTATATAGTCCAGGTTCTCTGATTATTTGCTCAACATACAGATTGAATAGGTGTGGTGAAAGATACATCCCTGATACACCTTTACTGGCTTTAAACCACTCACTATCTCCTTGTTCTGTTCAAACAACTGCCCCTTGATCTGTGTGTAGTATGTTCAGAAACTGTTCTCCTAATTATATCTGATTAATAGATAAAAATAGATTGCCATAAATGATATTCCAACTTCAAAAAAACTGATGAACTTCCACCTTCCCATTCTGTATACTTAGTGTGCGCTCTGCCCAAGTACTTCTTGATTTTTTGTGGTGATAACATTGTCTGCCCTCTACTGTATTCACATTTTCTTTTTTGCACACAAGGGAAGGCTTTTGTACAACCACTCCTTTCAACCACAGCACCTGAAACAAACAAATGGTCAAACAAAGAACAAATAATGCAGAGCAGGGAGCATTGTACGTGCCGTTGTTGTTTTTTGTTCAAATATTACAAAACGTATTTTTGAAGAGTGAAGAAACGATATGACTTAAAAAAAAGGAAGGAAGTGATTTGGGAGCTGAGACAAAAAAAATCCAGACCTGCTGCTGTCAGGTCCATTCTGACTCATAGCGACCCTAGAGGAAAGAGTAGAACTGCCCCATAGGGTTTCCAAGGAGTGGCTGGTATACTTGAACTGCTGACCTTTTGGTTAGCAGCTGTATCACATAACCACTGCACCACGTGGTGCTGAGGAACAAATCACACTCCAGTTAGAAAAGAATATTCTTGAAGCTCATTAGAGAAAAAAAAAAGTAGAAAAAAAAGCAAGAGATTGGATCTCTATTTCATTAACTAACTATACATTATCCTTTTCAATTTTCTGTGCAATCTTTCATTATGTTGTGTTTAATTTAAGGGCGGATGAGAACAAAGGCTCTCAGCTGACCTGCTCCCACAGCATCTTCATAGACGTTCAATATTTTCAGAAAATCTAGAACTAATTCTCTGAAGGTATTGATATAAACTATAGTGAAAACTGTTAAAGGAATGATCTCACTTAGAATATATATGTCTCAAGTGGAAAGGACTAGAGGAAGCAAAAAACAAAACAAAACATAAATTCTAATAAAAAAAAAGATCTTTTATTACTGCATTCCATTAACAAAAAGCTCCTAGTTACATTTTTTACATCAAGATATATAATTTACAGTTGAATTAAATCAATAACTTTCCCAATACATTTCATTTCCCTTGCACTTTTTTGAATTTCTGTCTACCTCTTTCTATCTTTCTCAAGAGCAAGCTCTCTCTTGCTCTCATGTATACACATTCAAACTTAAGTATCTCTAATTCACTGATACATCAGAGAGATAAATGCAAAGTGATTTCCTAAATTTTATTTTACTTCATCATAGTTGCCACAAAAAAAAAAAAAATGAAGAAAATAACAGCAAATAATGGAGTGACTGTGGCATCCAATTGAGCCAATTACAAGTATTTTTATGTGGCTATGAAACTGATAGATGTATTTTACAATGATTAATATATCTCACATCATCTGTACAGTGAATCTTCACCTAACAAAATGATACCAAACTGAGATACTATGATCAAACTGTGTAAACATCTAAATGTTGAAAGTGTTTACCAATAAAATTTGATTTGACATATGAAATGTAAAAACTCAGTGTCTCTCACTCAAAGGTATTTACTTTTCCTAACAGGAAAATTTTTTTCAGTTATATTTTAACACAAAGTAGAAATGTTATAGAATAATTTGTTATATGAGGGAAAAAAACATAATTTTATACTTTTTCCAAACATATTAATGTGTTAGATCAGGTTTTACAGATAGTGAGATTCATAACCTTGAAGACTGGATTACTTGCACAGTACCTCTTAGTTGTGCCTATTTAGTGTGTTTTCTTATTTTCCATTGAGACCAGATTTTTAAGTCTAAAGGAAGACTTTGCACTGGCTGTACAATGGCAAAAATAAAGCAAATATATAAATAAATTCAGGATAAATATTCTTAAATGCTTTTAGTATAAGCAATAAAATTGCTGGGTGAGAAAATTGACCACATTCTATTAAAATTAACAATGTATGCATTTCATGGCCCAGCAATTCTACCTGTTAGTAGCTGCCCTAGAAACAAATTTATTCAAGAAGGCATGCATAATGATGTACTAAATAACTCACTGCAATATTGTGTATACTTTTTAAAAGTGGAAAATAATCTAGATGTCCATAAGTGAGGTCATTTCTAGTAGTGTTTAAATGTTCCATTGGTAACCAAAAGGTCGACAGTTCAAATCCACCAGCCACTCCTTGAAAACCCTATGGTGCAGTTCTACCCTGCCCTGTAGGGTCACTATGAGTTGAAATCAATTTGCCGGCAACGGGTTTGGTTTTTTATGGTATATGTGGATTAATAGACACCAGATAATTACATAATAGATAATATATATTATATACATTTTAGATATAGATCAATACATTAAATTAGTATATTATAGATAATAGATCAATAGTGTACTGTAGTAGAATTTTAGGATGGGACCCTATTTTTATCTGCCAACTCAATAACTTTCAGAACAACAAAAGATGCAAAAGAGTTTAAGGCCATGAAAAGAGACAAGGGGAATGAAGAGAAACTAGATTGGTGAAGAGATTTTTGGAAGAGCGTGAGATTATTTTCTGTTTAGCCTCTCAGCCCACCACCCTCTTCCCTCCTTTTTGTAGTTTAGGAGAAAGATGCTACCTATCACCTCCAGTCCTTGTGAGTGTTCCTTCAGAAAGAACCCCTGGGGGATATTAAGAAATTATTTTCTATGTGGAGGAATGTGGAGAATGGTGACTTATACTGTGAAGGCTGGAGAGTTTTTCCTACTACGTTCCCAATTTCAGCACTTTTAGACTCTAATTTTATTTTGTTTTGTATTATTTTTTCCTTTAAACCAACTTTTTGACAGGTGAGAGACAGCGCAAATGCTGGAACATCTTGGATTTTGTCCAAGAGGGCTGTCTGCGGGGAGACTTCAGGAGACAGAGATGTAGGTAAACAACTAAATTCCTAGGGATGAAACAAAACTAATGACTCAGTGAGAAGATGCACCACATTAATCAAGAGAAAGGAAAGGGATAGGGATCCAGTTGGGAGCCTTTTAAGTGACCAGGAAAGTGCCCCAGGAGAGCAACCAAAACAAAAAAACTACCCCCCCCCCCCGTCATCAAGTTGATTCTGACTCTAGAGACCCTATAGCGATCCTATAGTCATATTCAATTTTCTCCCAGGCCCGGAGAGCTCAGACGAATAGGCAAGTAAGGACCGTCTTATCCTCTTACCACACCCCCTTCCATGGCTGATTTGACAATTGCTGTGGCTGAATTTGCAGCTGGTCAGTGGGAGGGGAGATGAACTTGGAGACCTTCGACTTATATTAAGGAAATAGAAACATTCTGCTTTCATTCCTGTACATTCAGACTACAGAAATTCCTAATGGGTAATCATAAAAATGTATTGATATATTATTTGTGTATTTAACAATTTATTTTAAAATAGCTCAAATGTTCTTGAAAAAACAATGGTTTTAATATTTTGAACTTTCATTATTGCAATAACTGTAGATGTATGAATTTTTTAAAGTGGCATTTAAAACATTACTTTTCTGAATTGCTGATGCTCTGTGCTCAACTACTAACTATCCATTCTGGATGTCCTCTTAGAATCAAAGTTCTCGTGAAATGAGACTTCTGCTTTTAAATGTTTCTTATTCTTATCTTTAATAATTAATTTATATTGTAGATTTATACTCCATATAAATATTCAGGGAATATTCAGGAAAAAGACTTGCTCTTCTCTATTTTTATTAATCAATCCAATTAACAAAAATTTGCTGTGAATAGCAAAATAATCTGTTAGGCCACCATATAATAATATCTAATAGAAATAAAAATGACCTCGTATGAAATTGTTTTGTACTATTAGTTTATTCAACCCATGGAACCTGTTTGAGTTAATCTATTTTACAGATTAACTAGCCTCCATAGGCAATGAAAGATCAGAAGCTGCAAATGAGTTCAGATATCCTAGCATTACCTTTATCCATTCATACTGTCCACTTGCTTGACTATGAACTTACTTGGCAAATTACACTTGTGAAAAATATCTCAGCTTATACTTCCATGTAAAAGAAACTTAATTCATTGAGGAAAAATATTGGGACCTTCCATTGCTGATATGACACAACACAGAAGGAAAAGAAACAGCTGTAAACATAATTCATTATTGAAATGTGGAATGCACTAAGTATGAATCTAGGAAGACTGTTAAGTCACAAAAAATGAAATGGAACACAAAAAGATCAATACCCTGGCATTAGTGAGCTGAAATGGACTGGTATTGGCCATTTTGAATCAGGCAATGATATCATCTACTATGTCAAGAGTGACAAATTGAAGAGGAATGGCATTGCATTCATTGTGAAAAAGAACATTTCAAGATCTATCCTGAAGTACAACACTGTCAGTGATAGGATAATATCCATATTTCTACAAGGAAGCTAACACAGCTATTATTTAAATTTATGCACAAATCATTAATGCCAAAGATGAGAAAATTGAAGATTTTTACCAACTTCTGCAGTATGAAAATGATGAAACATGCAGTCAAGATGCACTGATAATTATTGGTGGTTGCGATAAGAAGGATCGGTAGTTGGAAAATATGACCTTGGTGATAGAAATGGCCCTGGAGATGGCATGATAGAATTTTTGCAAGACCAACGACTATTTCATCACAAATGCCTTTTTTTCCACAACATTAACAGTGACTATACAGTGCGGAGGAAACCCTGGTGGTGCAGTGGTTAAGAGCTACAGCTGCTAACCAAAAGGTCAGCAGTTTGAATCCATCAGGTGCTCCTCGGAAACTCTATGGGGCAGTTCTACTCTATCCTTTAGGCTAGCTATGAGTCCAGATAGGCTCAACGGCAATGGGATTTTTTTTTTTTTTAATGGCTATACATGTGCATATCACCAGATGGAATACACAGAAATCAAATATACTACATTAGTGGAAAGAGACAACGGAGAAACTCAACATCATCAGTCAGACCAAGGCCAGAGGCCAACTGCAGACCAGACCATCAATTGCATATACACACTGAACACTAATGACTGAAGACTAGACAAGTTATGGGATGACATCAAGGACACCATATATGAAGAAAGCAAAGGGTCATTAAAAGGAGAGGAAAGAAAAAAAGACCACAATGCATCTCAGAAGAGGCTCTGAAACTTGCTCATGAACATAGAGTAGCTAAAGAGAAAAGAAGAAATGATGAAGTAAAAGAGCTGAACAGAAGATTTAAGAGCACAAAGAGCTGGAGTTAGAATACCAAAAGGGAAGAACACGTTTAGCATTTTTCTAGTTGAAAGAATTGAAGAGAAAATTCATGTCTTAAGTTGCAGTACTGAAAGATTCTATTGGCAAAATATTGAACACAGAAAGAATCAAAAGAGTATGGCAGAAACACACAGACTCACTGCACCAAAAATAATTGGTCAATGTTCAACCATTTAAAGAGGTAGCATACGTTGAAGAACTGATGGTACTGAAGGAAGAAGTCCAAGCTTCACTGAAGGCATTATCAAAAAACAAGCCTCCAGGAATTGATGGAATATCAAATAAGACGTTTCAACAAATCGATGCAGTATTGGAAGTGTTCAGTCCTCTTTGCCAAGAAATTTGGAAAGCAGCTACCTGGCCAAGCACTACTAAAAAAAAAAAAAAAAAGACCATAAGAGACCCATATTCATGCCCATTCCAAAGAAGGGTCATCCAACAGTATGCAGAATTTATCATATAATGTCATTAATATCACATGCAAGTAAAATTTTGCTGAAGATAATTCAAAATGGTTGCAGCAGTGCATCCACAGGGATCTGCCAGAAACTCAAGCAAGATTCAGAAGAGGACATGGAAACCAGGGATATAATTGCTGATGTCAGATTGATCTTGGCTGAAAGCAGGGAATGCCTGGGTGTTTTATTGAGTATGCAGAGGTGTTCGGCTGTGTGGATCATAACACGTTACGGAAAACACTATGAAGAATGGGAATTCCAGAACACTTCACTGAGCTCACGTGGAACCTGTGAATAGACCAAGAGGCAGCCATTTGAACAGGATGAGGGGATGCTGCGTGGTTTAAAATCAGTAAAGGTGTGCGTCAGGGTTATTATATCCTTTCTCTATATCTATTCAATGTGTATGCTGAGCAAATAATCTGATAAACCGGACTATATGAAGAAAACATGGCATCAAGATTGGTGGAAGGCTCATTAACAATCTGGAATATGCAGATGACACAAGCTTCATTGCTGAAAGCAAAGAGGGCTTGAAGCATTTACTGATGAAGATCAAAGACTACAGCCTTTAGTATGAATTACACCTCAGGATAAAGAAAGCAAAAATGCTCACAACTGGACCAATAAGCAACATCACGATAAATGGAGAAAAGACTGAAAGTTATCAAGGGTTTCATTTTACTTGGATCCACAATCAATGAACTTGTAAGCGTCAATCAAGAAATTGAAGGACATATTGCTTTGGGCAAATCTGTTGCAAAAGACCTCTTTAAAGTGTTAAAAAGCAAAGATGTCACTTTAAGGACTAAAGTGTGCCTAACCCAAGCCATGATATTTTCAATAGTCTCATATGCATGCAAAACCTGGACAATGAATAAAGAAGATGGAAGAAGAGTTAATGCCTTTGAGCTATGGTGTTGGCAAAGAATATTGAATATACCATGGACTGCCAGAAGAACGAACAAGTCTGTCTTGTAAGTACAGAGTGTTCCTTGCAAGCTGGGATGGCTAGGCTTCATCTCATGTACTTTGAACATGTAATTGCTACTGAGAACTCCAGGTCCTGCTTGGTGTGACTCATCACATCCAATAAAGAAGGGGTCGAGGTGGGAGATAAGAAAGGCAGCTTTATTTCATTGCACAAGGAAAGTAACAGTCAGGGCTTGTGCCTCCAAGACTGCTCAAGGATAAGGTTTAGGGAGGTCGCTTTTATAGAGCTTACAAGCATTGAAATCATGTGAATTATTACATCAATAACATTCTAAATCACGCCAAGCAGGTATAGTAGGGGTTACATACAACTTCATAGGATATGTGTTTAGAAAATGGCAGTTAAACTCCTCCTAAGGATGGAAACATTAGTATGTGTGAGGCATTTAATGAGCGAAAGTTAACTTCAGGTCCCCTGAACTAGTTTAAACTGGCTCTCAGTGGCTTACTTATCCTGCTTGAAAGAGTAAAATACAAGCTCTAAGGTGTTATCTCTTGCTTGGTTCATGGCTATACTTACTGTGAGATTTTTCTATTACCAAAGGCTTCTGTCTAATTATCAGGAGACACCAGTACCTGGAGAAGGACATCATGCTTGTTAGGTAGAGGGTCACTGGAAAGGAGGAAGACCCTCAACAAGATGGATTGACATAGTGGCTGCAACAATGGGCTCAAACATAGAAACAATTCCGAGGATGGCACAGGACTGGGCAGTGTTTCTTTCATTTGTACACAAGGTTGCTATGAGTTGGAACTGACTTGAGGACATCTAATAGGAACAAAACTTCTTTCTGTAAAATGGAATTCCTGTTTTTCTTTTTCAAAGGACTTCGAGCTACTCTTTTACAAAGGGTACATTGATAATAATATGATCAATTTTAATTCAAATGGCAGTTTTCTAATGCATGTACATTTACATGTTATTTAGCAGACGTTAACAACCTTTTAGAATAGTTTTCAGACAATCACAGAGGCTGGTAGCCTTGAATGAGGTTTGCATCAGAAAAGTAACATTCAAACTATATTTATGTTTAGACTTTATGTGCTTTCTATAATTTCACACATTAGATTAAATTTCACACGGCATTATAAATCAGATTTACCATGCCCTTTACAAAACGACATCTAATACCCAGGACTAACCTAAAAGAAATTACTTTATAATATTAGTAAGGCTTGTGGCACATTTATAAAGAGTGACATTACATTTAGTTGTCATGGGAACAACCAATAAGGCTTTCTCTACAGCTGACATAGTGTGGAACAAATGGATAATGTTTAAGCACAGGTGGAATAGACTTTTTAACAAAAACATAAAAGACTTAGAAAGAATAAATGCAGCAGCTGGACTGATTGCCTGTGTTGATTTTCTTCCCCAAACCTCCTTCAGGCCCGTCAAGCTCCCTGGCTTTCTCTCTGGGACATGCCCTTTGATGCTTGTTTTGCAAAATGCCCATTCTTATCCCTGGAGATTCTACCAGTGTAACAATTTTGGAAGATGTCTTCAACAAAATGTTAAAAGTATATATTTGGCTTCTAAAGATAGAAGAGGATGGTCTCAAGCAGAAAAACAAAATGTATTTTAAAAAGATAGGTGCCTTTTTTTTTCTTTAACAAATTCTTACGCTGTAAGGATCGCCTTCAGTTGCAAAATATTTCTTCATAAACCTGATGCCGTAAAATAGTCGATGGAGGCACATGACACTCTAGTATGAAGAGTGGGTGATTAGCTATGTCTGGCTAATATTTGTATATCTGTTCATACCTAATAAATGACACATCGTCATTTTTAATAGTAACTATGGCATATATAACCCAGCCCAGTGCCGTCGAGTCAACTGCGACTCATAGCGACCCTATAGGACAGAGTAGAACTGACCCACAGAGTTTCCAAGGAGCACCTGGCAGGTTTGAACTGCCGACCCTTTGGCATATATACAAAACCCTTGGCATATATACATATATAAATTCTTTGCTGTTTTCTTCAACTACTTGGCATTTGTGAAAGCAAGCAAACTATGTGATGATATAGTTAAATAACTTATATTCAAATTATTTTTGTATTGGAAAAATAAATACCCATTTGTTTTCTGTAGTTTTCTTAAGATACATCAACATATTTTTACTATTTTTTTTTTAACCTAGAATACAGGACAACATGATTTCAAGGTGTTCAAAAAATCACTATTATGAATAATAAATAATTTTTATCTGTGTCAGAAATTGTACTTTGCATGGTATACCTATATATTTTTAATTTATTATGAAGAAATTAGTATTGATAAGTGGTGATTAATTTCTTTCTATATTCACCTTAAATATCTATGAACCACCAACCTAATTTGTCATTATTTCTTTAAATATATTCTACCGTGCATATTAAATTATATAGTTTTCATTCTAGTGAAGAGTCAGAATGTCTTCTCATTGTTTCTGAATTAACTCATCATATCAAATTAACTGAATTTTAACAGCTGGAGACAGAACTGATGCAAGTAACCACCATGCTGTCACAGCAGAAATCAATCAAAGTTATTAAAGACTGGAAATTATTTTAGAATTGAGAATGAATAGATGTTTTAAAATATTAGATGAAAAAGGAAATTTGATGAGGAAAAAGACTACCTAAGACTGTGAATACTGCTTTAATCACTAAATAAAAGAAACAGTTGAAAGAATGAGACTAAAAAGGACAAATTTTTGTGCCTTTAGCTCTAGGATTCCAGATTTGATCTCTTTAATGGCAATTAATTTTTCTTTTCCCTGCCCTTTTGTATTCTTATTATGTTCACTTACTTTACTATACACCATATGTCTTTGCTTTACTCCTATCTTCTAACCACATTGTCATCATCTTCTTAAAACTAGGTACCATCTTATTTGGCTTTGTGATCTCCATCGTAATAAGTACGTGACACCTAGGGGTCAAATAATTGCTGGATTATTGGAAGACTTGATCTTTGTGCAATCTAAAGGAATGAAGACAGAATGGAAAATTAGTAGGTCAGCACTTGTATCAGGGGATGACAAAACTGTAGCCCTCAAGGCAAATACCACTAACTGCTGATTTTTATTTTCATTAGCTCGAAAGCTAAGAATGCTTTTAAGTTTTTTAATGATTGGAAAAAAAATTGAAAAGTAATATTTTGTGGCATGTGAAGATTGTATGAAACCCATTGTTCAATGTCCGTAATAAAGTTTTACTGAATACAGCACACTCATTTTTTCACATATTGACCAAGCTGTTTTGGAGCTACAGCAGACTTGAGCAGTTGTGACAGAGATTGGCTGCTCCTTAAAGCCAAAAATATTTACTATCTGGTCCCCCAGAAAATATTTGCTCACTTCTGCTTTACACTTTCATAGATCCTTTTAATTTATAATACCTTTTCATGATTTTTATTTCATTTGAGATATAGAACAGCCCTATGAAGTATGTCAAATTCTTCTCTAGCCTGCTACACATGGCGAGAATTCCAATCTGTGTGTTACAAATGAGAAAACAAATGCTTGTAGACATTAACTGGTGTCTCCAGGATTTTTAATAAAGTTCTTTGGACTCTAGATTTGATAATGTCCCACTATAAGAGTTCTCTCTTCCTTTAAACAAAATCATAGAGTTCCAATTTCAATTTTATAAAAGTTCTTTGAATCATATAGGCCTCTTGAAACTTCAATTACATTTGCAACCCAGCATACAACTTCACTAATACAAATTAAATGCCTATAAATTATGATGGCTTATCTTAGAAGTTGGGAAAAACCTCAAAACTTTGATTTTCTTATTTCAAAAAAAAAAAAATAGTAAACTACATGCTATAACAATGCAGGTTTCTCTTTTAATCTTCACTTTATGGTCATCTAATTATTTTGTTTCTGATCATTTCACAGTTAGTCAAATTGTAGTTTATCAAAACTAAAAAATGATACCTTTTAAAATAAGTGACAAACTTGGGGTCAATTTTACATCTGTAATATGGGATCAACAGTGGATATAGAATTAAACTCTTTACTAAATCATTTTCTTTATCTTATTTCAGGGGAAAGGGATATTTTTAAATAAGTAAGACAGTATTTGTGAGGAAACTTTTTTTTTTCCTTGAAATTAACTGAAAAAATAAAAGAGAGAGTTTTCAACTGCAAGAACCAAAACCATACTTGCTTGCTTGGAGTAGGGGATAATACAAGTTAGATAAAGAGGCCATTCTGGTGCGTTAAAGAGTTTTAAAAAATGGTCTCTAAGGGGTATAAAGCCTATTAGAGAATAAAACACAACTGAAGGAGAGGATTTTGATTTATGATGGCCAGATCTGAGTAACAGATGTTCTCCCCTCCTGCCATAATGGTAAGGCTAATTGGTAAAAAGAATGAACAGCTTACAAGAGAAAACAGAAGGAAGAAAGAGTATGAAATCACATCACATCAGGATTAAAAGGAAAAAAAAAACTTTAAAGGAAGAATCATTAGATTGTTTTGCATTTATTATCTACCATTTAAATGAAGGAGACTTGGTGGCACAGTGTTTAAGCACTTGGCTGGTCACCAAAAGGTCAGCACTTCAAATCCACCAGCCACTCCTTGGTAACCCTATGGAGCAGTTCTACTCTGTCCTGTAGGGTTGCTATGAGTCGGAATCGACTTGATGGTAATTTTCTTTTTTTTTTTTTTTTATTCCAATGAAGAGAAAAGAAGGGATTGAATAAAATCTATTTGTGGAAGAAAATACCTGATTTTGTATTCTATAGCATTTCGTAAATAACACTGATTAAGCTAATTATGTGTCAGTCTTGAAAACTACTGTATAGCTAGGCATTTATTGACTGCTTCAGCTATTTAATTACTTTCAATGTAATAATAAGATAGGGTCTCAAATACCAACGTTTCTCAAAATGGGTCACTCTTGCTTCACCAGAATTTTTACGAGTGCCCATTCGAAGGGTAAATTCTTACCTTAAGAAAATAGTAGAACCAAAATATCATTTTTGTTCTTTACTCTGAACAGCATTGCAGCTAAGGGCCCTATCAAACCAATATTCATTTCATTAGGTTAAATGTTATTTATTAATTTGTAAATTAAAAATCCCTTAATCTTTAGTATTTGTTGTTGTTGTTAAGTAAAAGCACTTTGTTTTTTCTGTTGTGAGGAATCTGATTTGTAAGACTACACATCATGATGTTTATTTGTATTTTTAAATTTTTCACCTTCTTAGTGTTGTTTTCTATTATTTGTGGTTGACATATACACTTGGAATTATATATTTTTTGTTATCAGTTTCATCATCAATAATCATACATCTGTTTCTCAGGTCTTTAGTTGCAAGGGGTAGAATCTACTTTAGGCAGTTTAAGAAGTAAAGAGTTCTACTAAAAGTTATTAGGTTTTCACCAAATGCCCTGCATTATCAGAGTTAGTTTAGAAGCTATAATCCCAGACCAAGGCTAGGTTGCCTCAGCTGAGACCTCCCTGCCCTGCCATCTGTGTTCAGATACTGAGTCTCATGCTGGTGAGGCTGGGTAGTGGATGCTAGCCTGCCTACTGCTGCTGCCTCCATTCACTAACAACTCTCCTGACAGCACAGTCACAATGTTGTACAACTATCATCGCTATCCTTTTCCATCTACTTTTTATTAGTGGAATTAAACAATATTTTTTCATTTGTGTCTGGCTTATCTCATTTAGCATAATGTTTTCAAGGTTCATTTACATTGTAGCATGTATCAAAACTTCACTCCTTTTTATGGCTGAATAATATTCCACTGTATGTGCATAAACTCATTGACATCGAGTCAATTCCAACTCATAGCAACCATGTATGACACAGTAGAACTGTCTCACAGGGTTTCCAAGGCTGTAATCTTTACAGAAGTAGACTGTAATATCTTTCTCCTGCGAAGCAGCTGGTGGGTTGAACCTCCAACCTTCTGGTTAGTGGCAGAGCACTTAACCACTGTGCTGCTAGGGCTCCTTGTTGAATGTATATATCACGTTTTATTTAACCATTCATCCATTGGTAGACACTTGGGTTGTTTCTGCCTTTTGATTGTTTTGAATAATACTGTTATGCATATTCACGTACCAGTATCTGTTCCAGTCCCTGTTTTCTACTGTTTTGGGTATATCTCCAGGAATTGATGGGTCATATGATAATTATATGTTTAACTTTTTGAGAAACGAATAATATTCCATAGCTGCTGCATCAGTTTGCATCCCCCTAGCAATTCAGAGGAGCCCTGGTGGCACAGTGGTTAAGAGCTCAGCTCCTAACCAAAAGTTGACAGTTCGAATCCACCAGCTGCTCCTTGAAAACCCTATGGGCCAGTTCTACCCTGCCATGTAGGATTGCTATGAATGGTAATCAACTTGATGGCGACGTGTTTTGGAGGAATTCAAGAACATTCCAATTTCTCCACATTCTCACCAACGCTTGTTAATTTTCATTTTTCATTAAATCCATTCTTCTTGTTTTTGTGTGCCATCAAGTCGATTCCAGCTCAGAGTAACTCTACAGGACAAAGAAGAACTGTTCCATAGGCTTCCTATGCTGAAATCTTTAACAGAGAAGGTTGCCAGGTCTTTTCTCCCAAAAGAAGCTGGTGGGTTTGACCTGCTGACCTTTCAGTTAGCAGCAGAGTACTTAACTATTGTGGCACCAGAGCTGCTGTATAGCCATCCTAGCAGATATAAAGTAGATTGATTTGAATTTCCCTAATGACTAACAGTTAAGAGCTCAGCTGCTAAACAAAAGGTCAGCAGTTTGAAATCTGCAAGCTGCTCCTTGGAAACCCTTAGGGCAGTTCTACTCTGTCTTATAGGGTTGCTGTGAGTCAGAATCGACTCGAAGGCAATGGGTTTTTTGTATATATATATATATATATATATATTTTTTTTTTGGTAATGACTAATGATGTTGAGAATCTTTGTATTGTTCACTTGCATGTCTTCTTCGGAGAAATGTCTATCCAACTCCTTTACTCATTTTTAAAAATTGCACTGGTTGTCTTTTCAGTGTTGAATTGTAGGAGTTTTTATACATAGTCTGGATGTTAGAATTTTATCACATACATGATTTACAAACATTTATCTCATTCTGTGTTTTGTTTTTTCAGTCTCTTGATGGTGTCTTTTGATGCACTAAACTTTAAAATTTTAATGAAGTCCAATTTATTTATTTTTTTCCTATGCTGTTGGTGTCATAATATAGGAAACATTACCAAATCCAAAGTCATAAAGACTGTATACTTTTTCTCTAAGTGTGTTATAGTTTTAGCTTATAAGTGCAGGTCTTTAATCCATTTTGAGTTAAATTTTGTATATGGTGTAAGGTAAGAGTTTAATTTTTTTTATAAGTACAGATATCCAGTTGTCGCAGTACTGTTGTTGAAGAGACTGTTCCTTCCCCATCGAATTCTTTTAGTACTCTTGTTGAAATCAATTGACCACATATGAGAAGGTTAATTTCTGAACTCTCACTTTTATTCCATCGATCTATGTACCTATCCTTATGCCCGTACCAAACTGTTTTGACCACTGTACCTTTGTTGTAAGTTTTGAAATCAGGAAATGTGAATCCTCCAACTTTGTTCCTTTTCAAGATTGTTGTGGATATTCTAGGTCCTTTGAAATGTCGTATGAATTTTAGGATGGTTTATCCCATTTCTGCAAAAATGCTTTTGGGGTTCAGATAAGGATTTCATTGAAAGTGTAGATCACTTCAGGTGGTAATATCATTTTAACAATATTAAGCCTTCCAATCAATTTCTAAAGAGAATGTCTTTCCATTTATTTAAGTCTTCTCTCATTTCTTTCAGCAATATTTTGTAGTTTTCAGTCTTGTGGTTCCTTGGTTAAACTTATTCATATTTTATTCATTTTGATGCTGTTGTAAAAGAAAGTTTTCTTAATATCATTTCAGAATGTTCGTTTCTAGAGTATGGGAACACAACTGATATTTGTGTTTTGATTTTATATCCTGCAACTTTGCTGAGTTTTTTTTTTTTTATCTCTAATAGGCTTTTGAGGGGGAGGAGTTCTAACGTATCTATATATAAGAACATGTTATCTGAGAATTGAGATAGCTTTACTTCCTCATTTTCACTTTAGATCCATTTTGTTTTTCTTTCTTGCCTAATTGATCTGGTGAGAACTTCCTATGTTATGTTAAATAAAAGTGGTGAAAGCAGGAAGCTTTTTCTTCTAACTGATTTTAGGGTGTCACCTAGTGCTGTTATAACAGAAATACCGCAAGTGGACGGCTTTAACAAAGAGAGGTTTATTCTCTCACAGTGCAGGAGGCTAGAAGTCCAAATTCAGGGCACCCGCTCCAGAGGAAGGATTTCTCTCTCTGTTGACTCTGGAGGAAGGTCTATGTCATCAGTCTTCCCTTGGTCTAGGAACTTCTTCGCACAGGAACCTCAGGTCCAAAGGATGTGCTCTGCTCCAGGCACTGCTTTCTTGGTGGTATGAAGTCCCCAACTTTCTGCTTGCTTCCCTTTCCTTTTATCTCTTGTAAAATAAAAGGTGGTACAGGCCACACTCCAGGGAAACTCCCTTTACATTGGATCAGGAATGTGACCTGAGCAAGGGTGTTACATTCCACCCAATTCCTCTTTAACCACAGGCAAAGATTATGACTTATAACACATAGGAAATCACAAAATGGAGGACAACCACAGAATACTAGGAATCATGGCCTAACCAAGTTGGACATGGATTTTTGGGAGACAAAATTCAATGCATTACATAGGGGAATAGTTTTCAGTCTTTCATCATTGAATATGATGTCATCTGTGAGTTTTTCAGATGTGGCCTTTACCATATTTAGGAATTTCCCCTATAGTCCTAGTTTGCTAAGTTTTTTTTTTGTTGTTGTTGTTATGAAAGAGCTTTAGAGTTTGTAAAATGATTTTCTTTCTTTTTCTGTGTCAACTGATATGATCTTTTTTTTTGCTTCGTGTTTTGTTTTGCCCGTTCCCTCCATCCTATTAGTTTGGTGTATTGCATTGATTTATCTTCTGTATTGAACTGCCCTTGCAATCCTAGGATAAATCTTAGTTGGTCATGGTGTATAATCCCTTTAATATGCTACTGAATTCAGTTTCCCAGTTTTTGGTTGAGGAGTTTTGCATCTATATTCATAAAGAATTTGGTCTACAGTTTTGTTTTTTTATAGTGTCTTTGTGACTTCAATATTAAAATAATGTTGGTTTCATAGAATGAGTTACCAAGTGTTCCTTCTTTTCAGTTTTTTGAAATGTTTTGAGAAGGAATGGTGTTAGTTTTTCTTTAAACATTTGTTAATATTTACCAGTAAAGTCATCTGATTATTAGCTATTCTTTCTTGGGAAGTTTTTGATTACTGATTAAATCTCCTTACTTGCTCTACATTTATTCAGATTTTCTCTTTCTCTTTGAGTCAGTTTGGATACTTTTATATATTTAATGTACTATATGGTAATAAAGTAAAATGTTATTCATTTTCCTCCCCACTTGAAATCCTCTACTGTATATATTTTTGTGCAGGAAGAATATTTCCTCTTATCATGCATTGGTAATAAAGAAAACTGTGGGGCATACTAAGGCAGAAAAGGATTTGGTGGTATGTGCATATGTAAGCTTATTTTTTTAGATAATTAAAACATAAACTCTAATATCATCTAGCTAGTACTCCTACATCGTATAAATGAAAAATTGAATCCATTGGAAAACAGAGACTTCTCCAATGTCTTACAGCAGCATTTTTACTACTCAATTTTGTTTGTGTGTGTGTGTATTTAATCATACGTTCTGGGTTCTTTTGGGTATGTATAGTTCCAATAATTAAGCACATACCCCTAAAATATATTCATATACATGGGAAGAAGATCTAGGTTTGTGTGTGCGTTGTGACCAAGCATGATTCATGAATTGATTTTTACTAAGTATTTCAAAAGGAATAGTTGCAACAGAATACCTATATTTTGAAGTTTAGCATAAAGAACAGTTAATAACAATAACTTACAGAACTTGCTTCAACTGAAAGTACTTCAAAAACATGAGACCCTGCTTGATCAGTTTGTAGACAGTTTAAGATATAATTATTTTTTTTCTGATTTTAGGGCCTCAAAATGAAAAGAGGAGAAAAGTCAAAGAAGAAAGTAAATTCTAGGACAATAAGATTTGAATAATATTATTTGGAAACACTGGTGGCATAGTAGTTAAGAGCTACAGCTGCTAGCCAAAAGATCGGCCGTTCAAATCTACCCGGTGCTCCTTGGAAACCCTATGGGGCAAGTTCTTCTCTGTCCTATAGGGTCGCTATGGGTCAGAATTGACTCGACAGCAATGGGTTTGGTTTTGGTTTTGGTTTTTTATTCCTAGCAGGTAGGGTAAGCAATTGTTTGTTCTTTAACTGTACATTTAATTTTTAATGTTAATGTTAAAAAACATTAATTTATATTTTTACGTTAATACTGAATAATAAATATATCTATGCTATTTAATTGGGTAGCATTATCTATTCATAATTAATCAATTCATTTAACACATATTCAACATAACTACTGTGTGGGGGTATTGCACTAGAATTACGGGTGTAACAAATTTCCATCCAAATTTCATACTTCAGAGACATCTGTAACTATATAAAATCATATTTTATGGAATAGTATTACCAAATTTTAGAACTTCAGCCAAATTTAAGTTATATCCATAAATATAAACTTCATAGATCATGGTGGTTTTAATGAGCTGCTACAATGTTGTTTAATATTGTGTTTTCTAAATTTGCTGTCTTCCATCACGTTTACTCTTGACTTTTGACGAAATGTAAATGCAGATAAGATATTGATAATAACATTCCTACACTCTTGTGTACTTTTGTAAATTTTCTTGACAGACTCATTATCATCGCATATAAAAAAAATACTCGACTGGATTTAGTTTATTAAATATTTTCAAAAACGTGCTAAAGTCTTATCTGCAGTGTACTTGCTTTTGACATTACTTTGATATTAACTGGTATTTATTGCCTCTCCAGGTAGCTGAATAAATCACATGGAAACCCTGGTGGCGTAGTGTTTAAGTGCTACAGCCGCTAACCAAAAGTTCAGCAGTTCAAATCCACCAGGCGCTCCTTGGAAACTCTGTGGGGCAGTTCTACTCTGTCTTATAGGGTCGCTATGAGTCAGAATCGACTTAACGGCAACAGGTTTGGTTTTCTTTTAGGTTTACTAAAAACATTGATTACTTCTATGTTTGAAGATAGCATTTACTACTGCAGTAATTGTATACTTTCCAATTCAGTAATCTAAATCCTAAATGTATTTGGAAAGTGTGGGTGTACTTCTCATCATAAATTTATTAATAATATTTTATGATGTAAAGAAACTATTTACAAATTATTCATAAATTTAAGAAATAGTCTATTTTAGAAAAACAAACTTGGTACTTATATTCAGAATATTTTTTAGTTTTCAGAATATTTCTTGAAGTGGAGAAAGTTTAATCAATAACAAACTTCTCAAATATGAAAAAGTAATTATATATAAATTTTATGAACATTCAAGAATAAGTTGTGCACATTGTTGAAGCAGTTTTTTTCCCCTCAAACTAAAAACAGGGAGGTAAGAAAAAACTTGTTCAAAAATAGTGGAATATTCTGTTTTTAATGATACATCCCTTTTGCAGATTTCTTATGTAAATAATCTCTGAACAATAAAAGAGAATTATATATTTAATAAACTGTTGTTGTTGTTGCTAATTGTCACTGAGTCAATTCCTACTCATGGGAACCCTACGTGTGCAGATTAGAGCTGTTCCATGGAGTTTTCAAGGCCATGACTGTCCTGAAGGAAATCGATAGGCCTGTCTTCTGAGATGACCCTGAGCGTGTTTGAACCAACAAGCTTTTGACTGGTAGTCGAGAACTTAACTGTTTCCCCCACCCAGAGACTCCTGAAATGAAAGTCGGGGGAAATGATATTGTGCAGTGAAATTAACTTAAAAATCACTGTTAATTTTAAGGTTAATCGAAGCCCACTTTTTCAAATTTTTTTTTTTTTTTTTTCCGAACGTTTAGGGGTGGTAAAAGGAACCGTTGTTGTTGGCTGCCTTAGAGTCAGCTCCCAGCTCATGGTGATCCTGTGCACAAAGGGATGGGGTCACTGTGATTTATAGAGTTTTCACTGGCTAATTTTCAGATGTAAATTGCCTAGTCTCCTTCCTAGTCTTAGTCTGAATGCTCTGCTGAAACCTGTTCAGAGTCATAGCAACATGCAAGCATCCAATGACAGATGGAAGGTGGCTGCACATGAGGTGCATTGACTGGGAATCAAACCAAGACACAAAAAAATTGTTGTTGTTGGAGGCCATCAAATCTGTTCCAACTCATAGTGACCCTATGCACAACAGAACGAAACACTATTCGGTCCTGCACCATCCTCACAATTGTTATGCTTGAACAAATTGTTGCAACCGCTGTGTCAATCCATCTCATTGAGGGTCTTCCTCTTTTTCACTCCCCTCTACTGTACCATACATGATGTCCCTCTCCAGTGGACGGTCCCTCCTGATAACATATCCAAAGTTTGTGAGACAAAGTCTCACCATCATTGTTTTAAGGATCATTTTGGCTGTGCTTCTTCCAAGAAAGATTTTTTTCGTTCTTCTGGCAGCCCATGATGCGTTCATTATTCTTCAACACCACCATGATTCAAAGGCACCAGTTGTTCTTGGGTCTTATATAGTCATTGCCCAGCTTTCGCATGCATATGAGATGATTGAAAACACCATGGCTTGGGTCAGGTGCACCTTAGTCCTCAAAGTAACACATTTGCTTTTTAACGCTTTAAAGAGGTCTTTTGCAGCAGATTTGCCCAATGCAATGCATCCCTCGATTCCCTGGCTGCTGTTCCATGGGTGTTGATTGTGGATCCAAGGAAAATTCAACCCATAACAACTTCAATCTTTTCTCCGTTTATCATGATGTCGCTTGTTGGTCCAGTTATAAGGAGTTTTGTTTTCTTTATGCCAAGGTGTAATCCACACTGAAGGCTGTGGCCTTTGATCTTCATCACTAAGTGCTTCAAGTTCTCCTCACTATCAGCAACAGTTGTATAATCTGTATAACGCAGGCTGTTAATGAGTCTTCCTCCAATCCTGATGTCCTGTTCTTCATACAGTCCAACTTCTCAGATTACTTGACTACCATACAGACGGAATAAATATGGTGAAAGGATACAACCCTGACGCACACCTTTCCTGACTTTAAATCACCCAATATCTTTTTCTTTTTGAACACTGCCTCTTGGTCTATGTGCAGGTTTCTCATGAGCACAATTAAGTGTCCTGAAATTCCCATTCTTCACAATGTTATCTATAATTTGGTATGAACCACAGAGTTGAATGCCTTTGCATAGTCAAAAAACACAGCTAAAGACCTTTCTGGTATTCTCTGCTTTCAGCCAAGATCCATCTGACATCAGCAATGATATCCCTGCTTCCCACATCCTCTTCTGAATCTGGCTTGAATTTCTGACAGTTCCCTGTTGATGCACTGCTACAACCACTTTTGAAAGATCTTTAGCAAAATTTAAATTGTGTGTAATATTAATGATATTGCTCAATAATTTCCCCATTCTCTTGGAAAAACTTTCTTTGGAATGGACACATACATGGATCTCTTCCACTCGGGTGGCCAGGTGGTTGTCTTAGAATTTCTTGGCATAGACAAACAAGCACTTCCAGTGCTGCATACATTTGTTGAAACATCCCAATTAGTATTCCATCAATTCATGGAACATTGTTTTTTCACAGTGCCTTCAGTGAAGCTTGGACTTCTTCATTTAGTACCATAGGTTCTTGATCACATGCTACCTCCTGAATTGGTTGAACACTGATGAATTCTTTTTGGTACGGTGACTCTGTATTCCTTCAATCTTCTTTCAAAGCTTCCTGTGTCATTTAATATTTTCCCTATAGAATCTTCAATATTGCAACTCAAGGCTTGAATTTTTTCTTCAGTTCTTTCAGCTTAAGAAACACTGAGTTTGTTCTCTTTTTGTTTCTAACTGTAGGTCTTTGTACATTTCATTATAGTACTTAATATTTGCCTTCTTGAGCCACACTTTGAAATCTTCTGGTCAGCTCTTTTACTTTACCATTTCTTCCTTTTGCATTAACTACTCAATGCTCAAGAGCAAGTGTCAAAGTCTTATCCGACATCTTTTTTGAACTTTTCTTTCTTTCCTGTCTTTTTAATGACCTCTTGCTTTCTTCATGTATGATGTCATTCCACAAACCATCTGGTCTTCCATCTTTATTGTTCAATGTGTACAATTTATTCTTGAGATGATCTCTAAATTTGAGTGAGATATACTCAATGTCATAATTTAGCTCTCCAGGACTTGTTGCAATTTTCTTCAGCTTCAACTTGAATTTGCGTATGAGCAATTGATGATCTGTTGGTCAGTGGACCTCTGGCCTTGTTCTGACTGATGATGCTGAGCTTTTCCATTCTCTCCTTCCACAGGTGAAGTCAATTTGATTCCTGTGTATTCCACCTGGCAAGGAATATGTGTATAGTCACCATTTATTTGTTGAAAAAATGTACTTGCAATGAATAAGTCAGTGGTCTTACAAAATTCTATCATGCATTCTCCAGTGTCATTTCTATCATCAGGGCCATATTTTCCAATTACCAATCCTTGTTCTTTGTTTCCAACTTTCACATTCCAATTACCAATACATCTTGATTGCATATTTGATCAATTTCAGACTGCAAAAAATGGTAAAAATTTTCAATGTTTTCATCTTTGGCCTTTTTGGTTGGTGCATAAATTTGAATAGTAGTAGTATTAACTGGTCTTCCTTGTAGGCAAATTGATATTATCCTATCACTGACAGTGTTGTACTTCAGAATAGATCTTGAAATGTTCTTTTTGATGATCAATTTGACACCATTCCTCTTGAATTTGTCACTCCCTGCATAGTAGGCCATGATTGTCCTATTCAAAATGGCCATTACCAGTCCATTTCAGCTCACTAATTACTACAATATTGATATTTATGCATACCATTTCATTTTTGATGATTTCCAATTTTCCCAGGTTCATAATTTGTACATTCTGGGTTCCAGTTATTAATGGATGTTTGTAGTTGTTTCTTCTCATTTTGAGTTGTGCCACATCAGCAAATGAAGGTTCTGAAAGCTGGACTCCATCCATTTCATTAAAGTTGACTCTACTTTGAAGCGGAAGCTATTCCTCAGTCGTATTTTGAGTGCCGTCCAACCTGAGGGGCTCATTTTTCTGCACTATATCAGACAATGTTCCACTGCTATTTATAAGATTTTCACTGGCTAATTTTTCCATAAGCAGACTGCAAGCTCCTTCTTCCTAGTCTGCCTTAGCCTGGAAGCTCAGCTAAAACCTGTTTACCATGGGTAACTGTCATGGATTGAATTGTGTCCCCCCAAAATGTGTCAACTTGGTTAGGGCATGATTCCCAGTATTGTGTGGTTCTCCACTATTTTGTGATTGTAATTTTCTTGTCTTGTAAATGCTAATCTCTGCCCGTGGTTAATAAGGCAAGATTAGATTATGTAAATAAGGATTAAGGTGGGGTTGTAACACCCTTACTAAGATCACATCCCTGATCCAATGTAAAAGGAGTGTCTTAGTCATCTAGTGTTGCTATAACAGAAATAGCACTAGTGGATGGGTTTAACAAAGATAAATTTATTTTCTCACAGTCTAGTAGGCTAGAAGTCCAAACTCAGGGCATCAGCTCAAGGGGAAGGCTTTCTCTCTCTGTTGGCTCTGGAAGAAGGTCCTTGTCATCAATCTTCCCTTAGACTAGGAGCTTCTCTGAGCAGGAACCCCAGGTCCAAACGATGCACTCTGCTCCCAAAACTGTATTCTTGGTGGTATGAGGTCCTAAACGCTGCTTTCTTCCCTTTCCTTTCCTTTTGTTAGATAAAAGATGGTGCAGGTCACATCCCAGGGAAACTGCCTTTACATTGAATCAAGAATGTGACCTGAGCAACAGCGTAACCTCCCACCCTAATCCTCTTTAACCACAGGCAGAGATTATGATTTATAACACATAGGAAAATCACAAGATGGAGGACAACCACACAACTCTGGAAATTATGGCCTAAGTTGACATGTATTTTTTGGGGACACAATTCAATCCATGAAATTCCATCCTTTGACCCCCCAAAATTCATGTCATTTCCACATGTAAAACATATTCACCCCATCATATCATACCAAAAGTCTTAAATCAACTCCAAGTCCAAAATCCAAAAATTTCTCTTCATCTGTGAAATCTGGAATACAAGTTATCTGCTTCCAAAGTACAACAGTGAAACAGGCACAAGCTAGACTTTTCCATGACAAATGGGAGAAAATGGAGGGAAAGTAGGGATAACAAACACCAAGCAAATCAGCAGAATACATTACCTTAGCCCTCAAGGCTTTGAAAATAACCCTCTGTCTTCTGAGACTGTTTACACAATGGTCCTGCCCTCCATACTCTAGGTATTGGTCACACTCTCAGGATTCTTAGTGGAGGCCCCTGGGCTTTGAGCTTCAGCTCTGCCTTCCAGGCCCACTGGGACAGCAACTCTGCTCCTTTGGCTTTAGACACACCATTCTCCTAGGCCACCTCAGTGACAACTCCACCCTTAGAAACACCAGAGTTCAAGGCTATACCTTTTGAGACTGAGGCAGCTCGACTTCCTCCGTTCCTTGTCTCTTCAGGTTCTGCTTCCTGGTTCCTTAGCTTCTTGTTCCCTTGGACCTCATGCCTGCATTTGCCCTGTTGGAACAAGTGTTCCTAAGTTCTGTAGCTCTACCAATAAGTGCCTGGAAGTACTCCACTCTGCCAGTAAACTTTAGCCAGAAGTCACTCAGCTTTCTTGCTCTGTGGGTCAGCTCCAGTACTGTCTGGAGCTGGCCTCCTGGTTCTGCTGCTGCTGGTTCTCTGCTGATATCACCCCTCTGCTGCCGCCGGTCCTTTACCCATTCAGTTTCAAAACTGCTTCCACATTTTTAGGTATCTGTTAGAGCAACACTTCCACTTCTTGGTATCAAATTCTGTCTTAATCATCTAGTGCAGCTGTAACAGAAATACAAGTGGATGGTTTCAACAAACAAGTTTATTCGCTCACAGTCTAGTAGGCTAGAAGTCCAAATTCAGGGTGTCAGCTCAAGGGAAGGTTTTCTCTCTCTGTTGGTTCTGAAGGAAAGTCCTTGTCATCAATCTACCCCTTGAAAAGGAGCTTCTCTGTGCATGAACCCTGGATTCAAAGGATGGGCTCTGCTTCTAGCCCTGCTTTCTTGGTGGTATGAGGTCGCCAACTCTCTGTTTGCTTCCTGTTCTATTCATCTCTTGTAAAATAAAAGGTGGGGCAGGTCATGTTCCAGGGAAACTCCCTTTACTTTGAATCAGGAATGTGACCTGAGCAAGGGTGTTACATCTCTTTAACCACAGGTGGAGATTATGATTTATAATACAGGAAAATCAGAAAACGGACGACAACTACACAATACTGGGAATCATGGCCTAACCAAGTTGACACACATTTTGTGGGGACACAGTTCGACCCATAACAAGGAGTTTCCCTGTGGCCTGCACTACCTTTTATCTTACAAGCGTTAAAAGGAAAGGGAGGCAAGCAGAGAGTGGATCTCATACCACCAAGAAAGCAGTGCTGGGAGCAAAGCACGTCCTTTGGACCTGAAGTTCCTGCAGAGAAGCTCCTAGACTAAGGGAAGATTGTTGACAAGGACCTTCCTCCAGAGCTGACACAGCGAGAAAGATTTTCCGTGGAGCTGATGCCCTGAATTTGGACTTATAGCCTTCTAGACTGTAAGAGAATAAATTTCTCTTTGTTAAGGACATGTACTTGCGGTATTTCTATTATAGCAGCACTAGATGATTAAGACAGTGACCCTGCTGGTATTTGAAATAACAGTGGCATAGCTTCCAGCCTCACAGCAACACTTAAGCCACCACAATATGTCAAACTGACAGGTGCATGGGGAAGAAAAATTAATAAAAATGTAATACTCTGTGAAGACAAAAATACAAACTATATAAACTATAGCCTCATGTAAGAGTCGGTCAGTTTGTTACACAAGGCTGTAGTTCACATAGTTTGTATATTTATCTTCACAGAGTATTACATTTTATGAATATATCATGATTAATTCCTCTGGTTGAGAATTGTTGGGCCATCTTTTCTTTTGGCAGCTAGGAAGAACGCTGCTATGATCATTCTTGAATATGTCACCTTATGGGAAAAACATATTTTTAAAGGGAATATGTGCAAAAATGGAATTCATTTTTTTTAAGTCATAGAAAATGTGTACCTTCGACTTTGCTAAATAATGACAAATTACATTCCCAAGTGGTTATACTAATTTATCCTCACCTACCCTCAGTGTTGTTTGAGAAGTGCAATTACTCTATGTCCTTAATAAAATGTGATATTGTCAAACATTTTCATGTCAGCTAATCAATTTGTGAGAAATAGTACATATTTATATTTCCTCTTTGTGAAACATCTCTTCCAGGATGTTTACAATTATTTTAGACTTTGTTATCTGCCTCTTTCTTAATCATCTGAAAATCTCATAGAATATTTAGGATTAGTCTCTTTTTGAGTGTAACTGCTGCAAATATCTTCTTCCCTTCTATAATCTAGTAAATATATTTAATTTTCTTAATGAGCTACTTTGATGAACAAATATTTTTATGAATAAATGTTTTTATGTTAATAAGGTAAATTTGTCTTTCACTTACGGTTAATCTCTTATTAAAATATTTTCCTCCACTGAGTTCATAAAGATAGTCTCTCGCATTTACTTGTAAACTCTTCTCCTCCTCCTCCATTTTATTCACTTTCACATAAAATTTATCTGTAATCTATTTTTATGTAGGAGAAAGAAAAGTGTTCAATTAGTATATATACATATTTATGCGGATAACCAATTTCCTAGTACAACTGAAAATATTGTGCTTTTCCATCTCCTTAGCCATACCAGTTTTGTCATATCAAGTGTTCATCTTAACATGAGTGAGTCTGTCTTTGTGCTCTCTAATCTACTACATTTGTATATTTTTCTATCCGTGCACTTTCCTAATTACTAAAGTAATTACATATCGTTAGTAGGTTGCTATGAGTTGAAATTGACTTGACAGAAACAGGTTTGGTTTTTGGGATGGTTAGTATGCAAAACGGGTCACCTCATCGGATCTCTGTCTCTCTCTCACGCACGCACACAGAGTTGAAGTTTTCATTGGAATTACATTTAATTATTAGCACAATTTGAGGAGATAGACAACTTGACTATATTGTCTTACACTTTGGGAAAATACATGTCTTCTCTTTTATTTAGCTCTTCTTATTTTCCCTCAATACAATTTAATGCTTTCTATTAATTCCTCAGTACTGCACATTTTAATGCTATCTTTGTTTTCTTTTAAAATATTTTTCTAATTGTTGCTCTTATGTTAAATACAATTTATTTTATATATTGATTTTTGTATCCAACCTTACTAATTTTCTAAATTTATCTGTAGATATTTTTAGTGCCATTTTTCTTCTTTTTTTACCAAATCATAAACTGCAAATTATTTTCTTCCTTTTCAAAAGTTATAGGTTTTATTTCATGTTTTTCTTACTGTACTGTGTAGGAATTCACTACAATGATACAAAGAAGTGGGGATCATGAGCATTCTTGTATCTTCCCCAATTGAAAGGCTGCCCTTGTTTCATTTTTAAATACAATGGTTTATATAAGCTTTAATAATAAGTAAATGTAACCAGATGTTTTTTCCTAATTGCCAAAAGTTTTTATCATGAATAGATATTGTTTTCAAATGCTTTTCCTAGCAATATAATTAATATGCTCATATAACTTAATCTGTTTATATAATGAATGACATTGATTAGTGTTTTAAGTTATACCAATGTTCATTCCTTGGATAAATTCTTCTTGATAATGGCATGCTATGGATTGAATTTTGTCTTACAGAAATTTATGTTAAAATCTTAACCCCTGATACCTATGAGTATGACCTTGTTTGAAAATAGGGCCTTTGAAGATGTTATCAGTTAACATGCAGTCATACTGAGATAGTATAGATACTAATCCAATATGAGTGGTGTCCTGTAAAAAAGGAGAAGAGATAAGGAAATACAGAGTATACTCATGGAAAATGCTGTCGTGCTGCAGCTTTAAGCCAAGGAATGCTGTGGCTACCACAGCTAAGAGATACACAAAGGAATTTTTCCTTAGAGCCTTCAGAGAAAACATGGCCCTGTAAACTCCCTAAACTAGGGCTAGTAGCCTCCAGAATTGGTAAACAATAAACTTCTGTCCTTGTAGGCCAGCCAATTTGTAGCACTTTGTTATAGCGGCCCCAGGAAACTAGTATATGTTGTACTATCTATACTAAAAACAAAATAAACAAAAAATAAAACATCAATTGCCATTGCAAAGGTTATGATTAATGGAGGCCCCATGTGTGTCACAGTAGAACTATCCTACACAGGATTTTCAATGGCTAATTTTTCAGAAGTAGATTACCAAGTCTTTCTTTTGAGGTCCTTCTGTATGAAATTGAACCTCCAACCTATCAGCAGTGGAGCATATTAAACTTTTGCCTCATCCAGTGAACTTCTACATACACACACCCCAAAATACCAACACAAGCCTAAGCCTTCTCTTCAAACCTCTAAGTTTTAGCTCTACAGAGATGCTCATCCCAGCTTTAAAGTCTTAATAACTCCAATCTCTTATTATTTTCACCAGGCCTAGGGATTGAAGGTGTTTTTTGCATTTGTTACTCTAAAGTTTTCTAAGTTCTCTCTTTCTTTCTCTCCTTCTTTCAGTTACCTTCTTAACAACTTTATACCTAGTTAAAATAACCTATATTATCTCTGTTGAAGTAATCATTACTTAAAGTTTGTTTTCAGCTTTTTAGAGTTGTTAAAATAAGTTTTGGGACAATATAAGGGAGTATTTATTGTTATAAATATCTGAAATATCAAGCATCTTTTCTTTTATATGGCCTACCATGTCAATGAAACACTTTTTGCCAATATACCAATATTTTATGCTCAGGATTTTTAATACATGCATAAATTTAGATTTTACCTTTTAAGATTCCTTATGACAGATTGGGTTGGGTTATGACAGTGAATGTAACAGAGGACAAGTAGGAAAAAGCAAAGAGATGAAATAACCTAACAAATTCAAATTAGGTAAAACATTATGTATGTTTATCTTTTGAATATTCCATAAATACATAATACATATTTATGTGATGTGACATGAAGCATTCTTCACTTATCCTCTCCAAGGCATAATGAAAGAGAAGTCAGTCATATTACTTTTATTTTGACCAAGGATAAAATCCTTGAATTTAAATTTTAGTGAATGTAAATGAGAGATATGATTTTGAAAGCAAGTATGATAAAGCAATAAAATGATTAGGAACAGTTATTGCATTAGAATTGGAAGAAAACTCATTAACAACCTCCTGCATGCAGATGACACAACCTTGCTTACTGAAAATGAAGAGGACTGAAGCACTTACTGATGAAGATAAAAGACTACAGCTTTAGTATAGATTACATCTCAACATAAAACAAAAACCTTCACAACTAGACCAATAAGCAACATCTTGATCGATGGAAAAAAGATTGAAGTCGTCAAGGATTTCGTTTTACTTGGATCTACTATCAATGCCCAAGGAAGCAGCAGTCAAGATATCAAGGATCATATTGCACTGGGGAAATCTGCTGCAAAAGACCTATTTATAGTGTCAAAAAGCAAACGTCACTTTGAGGACTAAGCCATGGTATTTTCAATTGCCTTACATGCATGGGAAAGTTGGACATTGAATAAGGAGATCAAAGAATTGATGCCTTTGAATTACGGTGTTGATGAAGAATATTCAGTATACCATGGCCTGCCAGGAGAACGAACAAATCTGCCTTGGAACAAGTACAGCCAGAATGCTCCTTAGAAGTGAGAATAGCAAGATTTCCTGGTATGTGCTTTGGACATGTTATCAGCAGGGACTAGTTCCAGGTGAAGGACATCATGTTTGGTAGAGGGTCATTGAAAGAGAAGTTCTTATAATAGTGGTCTCATACAATATTTGTCCTTTTTCAACTGACTGATTTCACTCAGCATAATGCCTTCCAGATTCCTCCATGTTATGAGTTGTTTCAGGGACTCATTGTTGTTCTTAATTATTGTGTAATATTCCATTATGTGAATAACCATAATTTATCCATTCATCCGTTGCTGGACACCTTGGTTGCTTCCTCTTTTTGCTATTGTAAACAGTGCTGTAATGAACGTGGGTGTGCATACATCTGTTCACAAGAAGGCTCTTATTTCTCTAGGATATATTCCAAAGAGTGGGATTGCAGGATCATAAGTAGTTCTATTTCTAGGTTTTTAAGGAAGTACCAAATCGATTTTTAGGTGGTTGTACCATTTTACATTTCCACCAGCAGTGTACAAGTGTTCCAGTCTCTCCACAACCTCTCCAACATTTATTATTTTGTGTTTTTTGGATTAATGCCAGCCTTGTTGAGGTGAGATAGTATCTCATTTTAGTTTTGATTTGCATTTCTGTAATGGCTAATGATCTTGAGCATTTCCTCATGTATCTGTTAGCTACCTGAATGTCTTCTTTGGGGAAGTGCCTGCCTGTTCATATCCTTTGCCCATTTTTTAATTGGGTTATTTGTCTTTTGAGTGTTGCATTTTTGCAGTATCATGTAGGTTTTAGAAATCAGATGCTGATTGGATTTGCAGTAGCCGAAAACTTTTTCCCAGTCTGTAAGTAATCTTTTTACCCTTTTGGTGAAGTCTTTGAATGAGCATAAGTATTTGATTTTTTGGAGCTCCCAGTTTCTCTTCTGGCGTTTGTGCATTGTTAATAATGTTTTGTATACTGTTTATGCCATGTATTAGGCCTCATAGCATTGTCCGTATTTTTACATCCATGATCTTTATTGTTTTAGGTTTTTTTTTTTTTTGGTCTTTGATCCATTTTGAGTTAGTTTTTGTGCATGGTGTAAGATATGGGACTTTTTTTCATTTTTTTTGCAGATGTATATCCAGCAGCGTTTGTTAAAGAGACTATCTTCTCCCCATTTAACAGACTTTGGGCCTTTGACAAATATCACCTGCTCCTACGTGGATGGGTTTATGTCTGGATTCTAAATTCTGTTCCATTGGTATATATATCGGTTGTTGTATTAGTAACACGCTGTTTTACCTACTTCGGTGGTATATATGTTCTAAAATTGGGTATTGTGAGGCCTCCCATTTTGTTATTCTTTTTCAGTAATGCTTTACTTATCTGGGGTCTCTTTCTCTTCCATATGAAGTTGGTGATTTGTTTTTCCACCTCATTAAATTGGCATTTCGATCAGGATTGCGTTTTACGTGTAGATCGCTTTGGGTAGAATAGACATTTTTACAATGTAGAGTCCACCTATCCATGAGCAAGGTATGTTTTTGCCATTTGTGTAGGACTATTTTGTTTTCTTGCAGTAGTGTCTTGTAGTTTTCTTTGTATGGGTCTTTTATGTCTCTGGTTAGATTTATTCCTAAATATTTTATCTTCTTGGGGGCTACTGTAAATGGTATTGATTTGGTGATTTCCTCTTTGATGTTCTCTTTGTTCGTGTAGATGAATCCAACTGATTTTTGTGTGTTTATCTTGTATCCTGATACTCTCCTGAACTCTTCTATTAGTTTCAGTGGTTTTCTTGAGGATTCTTTAGGGTTTTCTGTGAATAAGATCATGTGATCTGCATATAGAAAGAGATACTTTTATTTCTTCTTTACCAATCTGGGTGCCCTTTATTTCTTTTTCTAGCCTAATGGCTCTGGCTAGGACCTCCAGCACAATGTTGAATAAGAGTGGTGATAAAGGCCATCCTTGTCTGGTTCCCCATCTCAAGGGGAATGCTTTCAGACTCTCTCCATTTAGGATTACGTTGGCTGTTGGCTTTGTATAAATCCTGTTTATTATGTTGAAGAATTTCCCTCCTATTCCTACTTGGCTGAGAGCTTTTATCTTGAATGGGTTTTGGACTTTGTCAACTGTCTTTTCTGTAACAATTGATAAGATCATGCAGTTCTTGTCCTTTGTTTTATTTATATGATGGATAATATTGATTGTTTTTCCAATGTTGAAACATCCTTGCATAGCTGGTATGAATTCCACTTGGTCACGGTGTATTATTTTTTTGATATGTTGTTGAATTCTATTGGCTAGAATTTTGTTGAGGATTTTGGGGTCTAAGTTCATGAGGTATATGGGTCTGTAATTCTCTTTTTTGTGGTATCTTTACCTGATTTTGGTATCAGGAAAATGCTTGCTTCATAGAATGAGTTTGGGAGTGTTCCAACCTTTTCTATGCTCTGAAATACTTTTAGTAGTAGTGGTGTTAACTCTTCTCTGAGAGTTTAGTAGAATTCTCCAGTGAAGCTATCAGGGCCAGGGCTTTTTATTGTTGGGAGTTGTTTAATTACCTTGTCAGTCAATCTTTTGTTATGGGTTTATTTAGTTGATCTACCCTTGTTTGTGTTAGTTTAGGTAGCTAGCGTGTCTAGAAATTTGCCCATTTCTTCTAGGTTTTCAAATTTGTTAAAGTGCAATTTTTCATAGTAATTTGATATGATTCTTTTAATTTCAGTTAGGTTTGTAGTGATATCACCCATCTCATTTCTTATTCAGGTTATTTGCTTTGTCTCCTGTTTTCTTTTGTCAGTCTGGCAAATGGTTTATCGTTTTTGTTAATCTTTTCAGAGAACCAGTTTTTGAACTTTTTAACTCTTTCAATTGTTTTTCTGTTTTCTATTTCTATATTTGTATTATATGCTTTCTTTTGGTGCCTGAAGATTTCTTTTGTTGCTCTCTTTCTATTTGTTCAGGTTGTAGGAATAATTCTTTGATTTTGGCCCTTTTCTCTTTTTGGATGTGTGCATTTATTGCTTTAAATTGACCTCTTAGGACTGCTTTAGCTTAGGACCAAAAGTTCTGATAGGAAGCACTTTCATTCTCATCAGATTCTATGAATTTCCTTATTCTGGGTTTTTTTTGGGTCCTTAATTTCTTCTGTAACCCAGTTGTGTTTGAACAAGGTGTTGTTTAGTTTCCACGTATTTGATTTTTTTCCCCTGCTTTTTCTGTTATTGATTTCCACTTTTATGGCCTCAGGGAAAATGCTTTGTAATATTTCGATATTTTGGATTCTGCTAAGGCTTGCTTTATGACCTAATACATGGTTTATTCTAGAGAATGTTCCATGTGCTCTAGAAAAGAAAGTATACTTGGCTGCTGTTGGATGGAGTATCCTGTATACATCTATGAGGTCAGTTTGATTGATTGTGGCATTTAGATCTCTCATGTCTTTACTGAGCTTCCTTCCGGATGTTCTGTCCTTTATCAAAATTGGTGTATTGAAATCTCCTACTATTATTGTGGAGCTCTCTTGCTTTTCAGTGCTGTTAGAGTTTGCTTTATGTATCTTGCAGCCCTGTCATTGGGTGCATAAATATTTAATATGGTTGTAACCTCCTACTATATTGTCCCTTTAATCATTATATAGTATCCTTCCTTATCCTTTGTGGTAGATTTGACTTTAAAGTCTATTTTTTCAGAAATTAATGTTGCCACTTCTGCTCTTTTTTCATCGTTGTTTACTTGATGTATTTTTTTCCATCCTTTGAATTTTAGTTTGTGTCTTTAAGTCTAAGGTGTGTCTCTTGTAGGCAGCATATAGACAGATCATGTTTTTTAATCCATTCTGCCACTCTCAATCTCTTTATTGATGCTTTTAGTCCATTCACATACATTGTAATTAAGGATAGGTTTGATTCAGTGCTATCATTTTGATGTCTTTTTTTGTGTGCCGTTGACAGTTTTTTTTTTCACTTAGTTTTTTGTGCAGAGTAGTTTTTCTTTATATTTTGTCTTTTTCTCTTTCTCTTTGTTGTTGATTTTGTTTTTGTTGAGTCTTTATGTTTTTCTTGTATTTTATTTTGATGTGTAGGATTGTTAGTGTCCTTTGTGGTTACTTATTATTTATCCCTATTTTTCAAAGTTTAAACCAAACCTTTATCTCTTTATATCACCTTGACTTCCTCACCATATAAAAGATCTATGACTACATTTTTTAGTCCCTCTTACTTGATTTAATATTGACATCTTTTACATAATGACATCACTGTTCTTGTTTTGAACTTTTTTATCTTGATTTATTTTTGTGATTTCCCTATCTAGGGTGACACCTGTTTGCTCTGTCCTGTGTTCTAGTTTGGGACTGTTATCTGATGTCATTGATTTTCTAACCAGAAGACTCCCTTTGGCATTTTTTGTAGTTTTGGTTTGGTTTTTGCAAATTCCCTAAACATCTGTGTACCTGGAAATGCCCTAATTTCACCTTCTTATTTGAGAGACAGTTTTGCTGGATATATGATTCTTGGCTGGCAATTTTTTTCCTTCAAGGCTTTATGTATGCCATCCCATTGCTTTCTTGCCGGCATGGTTTCTGCTGAGTAGCCTGAGCTTATTTTTATTGACTCTCTTTATAGGTGACTTTTTGTTTATCCCTAGTCACTCTTAAAATTCTCTCTTTACTTTGGTTTTGGCTAGTTCAATTATCATACATCTTGGTGACTTTCTTTTGGGATCTACCTTGTGTGGGGTTGGATAAGCATCTTGAATAGATATCTTCTCATTTTTCCTGATATCAGGGAAGTTCTCTGCCAACAAAACTTCAAGAATTCTTTTGGTATTTTTTTTCTCTCTCCCTTTTCTGGTACTCCAATCACTTGTAGGTTATTTCTCTTAATAGAGGTCCATTTAGGGTTTCTTCATTTTTTTTTAATTATTTTACCTGATTTTTTAAATACATTTGTGCCAAGTGTTTTATCTTCAGTTTCACTCATTTTGACTTCCATTTCCTCAATTCCACTCCTTTGATTTTCTGTTATCTAATTCTGAAATTTTATTTTTAATCTTCTGAATTTCTGATTGCTTTATCTCTACAGATTTTTGCTTCAATACTAATTTTTTAAATTATTTTCTTGTATAACTTTCTTAATTCCCTCAACTGCTTTATCTGTGTGTTCCTTGGCTTGCTCTGCATTTTGCCTGATCTCCTTCCTGATGTCTTAAAGAGTTCTGTATATTAATCTTTTGTATTCTATATCTGGTAATTCCAGGAATAGTTCTTCATCCAGAAGATTCCTTAATTCATTTTTGGGGGGGAGCTTGTTGAAGCAATCATGGTCTGCTTCTTTATGTGATTTGATATCGACTGTTGTCTCTGAGCCATCTATGATTTATTGTATAATTCATTTTATGTTTGCTTACTGTGTCCCAGTGTCTTGCTTTGTTTTGTTTTGATATGCCCAAATAGGTTGCTCACTTGAGCTAGCTTGATTACTGGTTCCTTTGAAGCTCTAATGTCTTATCCGCAGATGGCTAGAGTTGTTTCCAGTTATATGAGCCAGGAGTCCATTCACTTTTTTTTTTTTTTTTAATGGATTCAGCTTGTGTTTCAGTCACCAGGTATGTGGTACAGGCTCTCACCTACAGTCTTAGAGGAGAAGATGTGATTGGTTTAGGCACAGGTATCTGGTTGCAGAAGTGAGTCACACTCTGAGTAAGGCAGAGGGCTGACAATTGTCCCACGAATGTCTGTGAGGAAAGTGCATCCCTGTTTCCTAGAGTGCACAGGTGGGTGGGCTCTGCAGCTGGATCATGGGCACCCAATTCTTTTGTCTTTAAGGACTGGGAGGCACCACTTATCATTATGTTTTATCTTCAGTCTCACTAATTGTGACTTCCATTTCCTCAATTCTGTTCCTCTGATTTTCTACTGAGTTAGAAAATCTTGAGAGGCTAGGTGGCATGGGTGGAGCCACCAATCCTCAGACCCCTGATGTGGGTAGGTGAGGACCCTGCTTAATAGGGAGAGTGTCATCAAACATCAAAAACCTGTCTTTGCACAACACATTTGAAACAGTTGTAATCAGACCTAGGCACATACACTCTTGCACTGTGCCAACAAGGGCCAAAGCTGCTGCAATGGGCCCACACTAGTCCATGCAGGGATGAAAGGCATTCAAAGCCCGTGCACAGCTTGTGCCTGGACAGGAACTGCTTCTGCCCTGATTTCCCAAATTAGGGGAGCTGGCAGATTATTTTTTCCCCATTTGTTAAGTTGTTCCTTCTCCAAGGTTAGGAGAATGGCTCAGGACACGCAGCAGAACCTATCTCAGGGCCAGGGAAATTGACTGCCACTGAGGCTAGCTTGGGGGCTGGGGCAGCGGGAGGAGGGATTGGATAAATAGGACAGAGTTCTTTGAAAAGGGGTGCTTTTTGATCCATGCAGTAAATTTGATGCAAGTACTTATGTTTTGCCGAGAGAACTGTTCTTCGTTGATTCTGGCGGCATGAATAGACTCTGTGCCACTCTCTCTCACTCACTGTGAAAAGCATTTCCCAAATACTACAGTAAGCCCTGTCACGGTCATGCCAGGGGATCGGGCCTGCACCACACACTCTCTGTCTGAGGGAATTGTGTCCCGAACAGTACTATTAGCCCTGCTGTGGTCGTGTCAGGGAATTGGGGCTAAAGGGCACTGGTTCCCACTGAGTCAGGTCCGACAATGCCTCACTGCTTCTGAACTGTCTTTCTCTGCCCCTGCTGCTCATTCCGATTTCTTAACTTTGCCTTTGATGTTCAGGGCTGCTAGCTTGTCATATATATAATTGATTCACTTGTTTTTGGGGGTCTTTATTGTAAGAAAGACCACCAGAAGGGTCTGACTACTCTATTATCTTGGCCTTGACCCTCTCAGCCATTTTTTGTGTTGCTTTTGGTGAGAAATATTTATGCTTTTGTTTACTTAATAATGACGTCAATAAATTAAAATGATAATATTTGTAAAGAAGGGCTTTGTGTATTATAGTTTTCACTGTTTTATTCATTTTGGGTTTGAGTTCTACATAAATTATAAATTTGAAAGACTTTTTGTAACCTTATGAATTTTCTTAATGTAATGTTCATATTTTTCTGAAAATATTCTTCACCATGTTAATAAATCTTACCATGTTCTATCAGCATTCTTTCTAAATAACTTTTGACATATGGAATTTAAGAAAGAAATATAGCTAATTAGATGGCAAGGGTTTATTACATATTAAGTAGTAACTTCAGTAGACTTGCTCCTGGGTCATTAAATATATCCTGATTCAATAAGTATTAAAAAGCAATTAAGTTTATACTTGATTAATACACAGTATGACAAATGTATGTGTATTAGTGCACATGTTTTTTTACTCACATTAAATATGTAGGTTAGATATAGGCGATTGATTCCCTTAGTGCTTTACCTTCATGTTTTTAAATCTTTAATATCGTTTTTGCTGTTAGGTGCTGTCTAGTTGGTTCCCCCTCATAGTGACCCTATGTGCAACAGAACCAAAGACTGCCTGGTCCTGTATCATTCTCACAATCGTTGTTATGTTTGAGCCCATTGTTGCAGCCACAGTGTCAATCCATCTCATTGAGGGTCTTCCTCTTTTTCACTGGCCCTCTACTTTAACAAGCATTACGTCCTTGTACAGGGACTGGTCCTTCCTGATAACATGTCCAAAGTATGTAAGAAAAAGTCTTGTCATCCTCCCTTCTAAGAAGCATTCTAGCTGTACTTCCAAGACAGATTTATTCCTTCTTTTGGCACTACATGGTGTATTCAATATTTTTCTCCAACGGCAATACCAATTCTTCTTTGGTTTTTCTTATTCGTTGTCCATCTTATCCATGCCTATGAGGCAATTGAAAATACCATGGCTTGAATCAGATGTACTTTATTCCTCAAAGTAGCATCTTTGCTTTTTAACACTTTAAAGAGGTCTTTTGCAGCAGATTTGCCCAATGCAGATGTAATGTGTTATATAGTCATGTTATGACAGAATTTTAATTTTTTATAAAAACTCACCATCCCATTTGTTCAACACATTTATTCCACAACTATATTTTTGCAATTCAGTAAAGTTAAAACAAAGAGACACTGAGATTTACGTATGAGGATGGAGCCTACTAAAGGACTCAAACCAGGACAAGAAGGTATTATTCTGTACAGATAGAATTTGCTTGTGATTGCTTAGTCCTATGAGGTTAAGTGAATACTGACTCTTCTTTCTTTTTTTTTTTTTTTCTATCATAGGTATTTTATGAAGGATAATATATTGCCTACCAGAGTTTTCTTTGCTGCCATACAAGTTGAAAGTCTCATCACTGGGTTTTTAGAAGTAGATTGACAGAGTTTGTTCAGTGGCACCTCTGGGTGTACTCAAAAGTGTAGAATATCCTTACCCACAGTTTGGCTAACCTTTTTCTGTAAGGAATAAAATGGCAAATATTTTATGCTTCACAGTCAAATGGTCACTGTCACTACTCAACTCTGATGTAGTGGCATGAAAAACTTCATGGATTGAATTTTGTCCCCTTAAAATGTGGCAACTTGGCTAGGCCATGATTCCCCAGTATTGTGTGGTTATACTCCATTTTGTGATCTGATGTAATTATCCTATGTGCTGTAAATCCTAACCTCTATGATATTAATGAGGCAGAGTTAGTGGCGGTTATATTAATGAAGGAGGACATAATCTACAGGATTAGGTTGTATGTCGAGTCAATCTCTTTTGTGATATAAAAGAAGACCTTCCCCCAGAGCCAACAGAGAGAGAAAAACTTCCCCTGGATCTGATCCCTGGAATTTAGACTGCTAGCATTCTAAACTGTGAGAGAATAAATTTCTGTTTGTTAAGGCCATCCACTTGTGATATTTCTGTTACAGCAGCACTAGATAACTAAAACAACATGTAAACTTACTGGCAGAGCAGTGTTTAAATAAAACTTTATTTACAAAATACAAAGTGGTGGTCTTAATTTGGTCCCTAATCTGTGATTTGACAACAGAGAGTTTAGGAAGTAAGACATAAATCCATCCACATATGAGCAGCTGATATTTGACAAAGGCCCAAAGTTAGTTAAATGGGGGAAAGACAGTCTTTTTAACAAATGGTGCTGGCATAACCACATATCCATGTGAAAAAAATGAAACAAGACCCATACCTCACACCATGGACAAAAACCAACTCAAAATGGATCAAAGACCTAAATACAAAATCTAAAATGATAAGGATCACGGGAGAAAAAAATAGGGACAACACTAGGAGCCCTAATACATGGCATAAACAGTATATAAAACATTGCTAGAAATGTACAAACCCCAGAAGAGAAACTAGATAACTGGGAGCTCATAAAAGTCAAACACCTATGTTCACCCAAAGACTTCACCAAAAGAGTAAAAAGATTACCTACAGATTGGGAAAAAGTTTGTAGGTATGACATTTCCAATCAGCGTCTGATCTCTAAAATCTACATGATAACGCAAAAACTCAAGAACAAAAAGACAAATAACCCAATTAAAAAATGGGCGAAGGATATGAACAGACACTTCACCAAAGAAGACATTTAGGCTGCTAACAGATACATGAGGAAATGCTCACGATCTTCAGCTATTAGAGAAATGCAAATCAAAACTACAATGAGATCCCATCTCACTCCAACAAGGATGGGAATGTAAAATGGTACAATCACTTTGTGAATCAATCCAGAGCTTCCTTAGAAAGCTAGATAGGACTACCATATGACCCTGCAGTTCTACTCCTTGGAATATACCCTAAAGAAATAAGAGCCTTCACAAGAACAGATATATGTATGTCCATGTTCACTACAGCATTGTTTACGATAGCAAAAAGATAGAAGTAACCAAGGTGCCCATCAACAGATGAATGGATACATGAACCATGGTATATTCACACAATGGAATACTATGCAACAATTAAGAACAATGATGAATCCGTGCAACATTTCATAACGTGGAGGAATCTGGAAGGCATTATGCTGAGTGAAATTAGTCAGTTGCAAAAGGACAAATATTGTATAAGACCACTATTATAAGAAATCTAGATAAAGTTTAAATACAGAAGAAAGTAATCTTTGATGGTTATGAGGGTGGGGAGGGAGGGAGAGGGATATTCACTAACTAGATAGTAGATAAAATTTTTTCTTAGGTGAAGGGAAGGGCGATACATAACACAGGGATAGTCAATACAATGGGACTGAACCAAAAGTAAAGAAGTTTCCTGAATACAACCAAATGCTTCAGAAGCCAGAATAGCAGGAATGGGGGTCTGAGGACCATGGTTTCAAGGGACACCAAGTCAATTGGTATAAGAAAATGTATTAAGAAAGCATTCTGCATTCCACTTTGGTGAGAGGCATCTGGGGTCTTGAACGCTAGCAAGTGTCTATCTAAGATGCATAAATTGGCCTCAACCCACCTGGAGCAAAGGAGAATAAAGAATACCAAAGACACAAAGTAAATATAAGCCCAGGAGAGAGAAAGGCCCACATAAACCAGAGGCTCCATCAGCCTGAGACTGGAAGAACTACATGGTGCCCAGCTACTACTGATCACTGCCCTGACAGGGAACACAACAGAGAATCCCAGATGAAGCAGGAGATTTTAAATTCTCGTAAAAAGACCAGGCTTAATAGACTGACTGAGACTGGGGGAACCCTGACAGTCATGGTCCCCAGACCCTTTGGTAGCCCAAGATTGGAATCACTCCCGAGACCAACTCTCCAGGCAGGGATTGGCCTGGACTAAAAGATAGGCAATGATGCTGGTAAGCAGTGAACTTCGTGACTCAAGTAGACACATGAGACTATGTGAGCAACTCTTGGCTGGTGGCGATATAAGAAGGAAGAGGGGGACAGGAGCTGGCTGAATGGACATGGGGAATAGAGGGTGGAGAAGAGGGACGTGCTGTCTCATTAAGGAGAGAGCAGCTGGGAGTGCACAGCAGAGTGTGTACGGCTTTTTGTATGAGATAGTGACTTAATTTGTAAACTTTCACCTAAAGGAAAATAAATAAATTAAAAAAAAAATCCTTGACATCTTCAATCTTTTCTCCATTTATCATGATGTTGTTTATTGGTCCAGTTGCGAGGGTTTTTGTTTTCTTTATTTTGAAGTGTAATCCAGCTGAAGGCTATAGTCTTTGATCTTCATCAATAAGTCCTCTTCACTTTCAGCGAGGAAGGTTGTGTCATCTGCATAGCACAGGTTGTTAATGAGTCTTACTGCAATGCCTATACTGCAGTCTTCCTCACATAGTCCAGCTTCTTGGATTATAAATTGTAAATACATTTATAATTATATTGAATGTAAATGTTCTTAACCCACCAATTAGAAGATTGGCAGAATCAATAAAACAATAACACCTTCCATACATACATACACACACACACACACGCACACACACACTCACACACAGGACCAACAATATGTAGTCTGAAAGATACTTGCTTTAAATAAAATACTACAGGCACCTTAAAGGGAAGAAAGTAGTTTAAGTTGAAGTATTTTAAGCTGCAATGCATTCCTTTGAAAACTTCTGTAAGGCCATTGGTAGCCCTTAAGCCTATGTCTCCCAGCAGAGGAACCGTGTCCCCCAGGAATGAGCCTGTCTTAGTATCTCTTCCCCACTCAGTTATTGAATTGCAGCAGCCTCTGAGAAGTGAAACCTAGCAATGAATTTTAGAATGCAGCAGTGGGACCTTGGTCAATTTTGCTTCCTTACATTGGGTATCTGAGAGGCACAAATGCAGGTCAGTACTATGGTTATTTACGTCAGAAATAAAGGTAAATTTTCATTAAGCTAGGTAGCCAGGCTGGCTTTCCTACGTTCTTGTTGTTAGGCACTGTCAAATCAGTGCCAACTCACGGTGACCCTATGTACAACAGAATGAAACACTGTCCGGTCCTGTGCCATCTTCACGATTGTTGCTATATTTGAGCCCATTGTTGTAGCCACTTTCCTAAGCTCTTTTGAAATATGTCTGTTGACATAATACAATGGCAACTTGAATGAGAAAGTTGCCTAGGAGCTCTATGCATATGGCCAGGACGTATTTCACTGGAAAATTTTTCATTATCATGAATAAATTAGATGCCACCAGAAGGGAGAGAGCTACACATGTATTTGATTATTTATTTTCTACCCTCCCTATCCATTTTGTTCTCTACTAAATGCCCTAGAAAAATGTATAGTAGACACCCAGGTATTTCCTAAAATCTATGTAAAAGAAGTAAGGGGGAAATTATGTGAAAGTTTTATTCTCTGGCTTATAAACAGAGAACTTGTTTGGGTGTGCTAGATTTCATTTTATAAATATATTCTGGGGGTGATTTTTAACTTTGACTTTATGTTATTTTACCCACTATGTTTTCCAAGTAATGTTTCACCTATTAAAATACTTTTAGAAAACATCTTTGTAAATAAAATGGAAAAGTCAGAAGATAATTTTTGCCATTCTGCTAAATGAGAATTACTATTTTATTTTTTTAAATCAATGCACTTGACCTCATTTTGAAAGACAAAAATGTTAAAATTTATTATTGGCACATGTTCAATCAAAAACTCTCTAATGAGTAAGAATAGCTATCATTATTAAACATTGTCTTGTATTTTCCCCAAATATATGCTTTTAGTTATTATCCAGACATGTTTTTATAAGCATTTCATTTGAAAATGTGTACACTCCTATTGGGAAATTAACAATGCAGTCCACCTAAATTTTTCAGAGAATGAACATACAGTAGAAAGTACCAAGTATTGAATGATTTGATAACTATTTTTTGTTCAAAACACCATATTTCTATGTGCTTAGAAGTTTATAAATGTGGTTGAAGTGAGCAAAATTGGGCAGATAAATGAGTAGGAGTTAACATTCTGGGGGGAAAAGAGTTTATATTTTATACAAGACTCAATTTTAACTGGAGAAATGCATACTTGGTTAGAAATAAAGAACAAAGTCTCTTTCTCTATGTATATATATGTACATATCATTTGATGAAGTATAATTCTGAATTTTTCCTAATGAGAAACTACAAAGTTGTTAAGGAGCTCAGCTCTAGACTTAAACTTCCTGAGTTTAAAGTTCATTGCCTTTTTGCACTAGCTGTAAACTCTAGGGAAGGCTACCTAAACTCTCTGTACTTCACTTTCCTCAAGAATAAACTGGAGATTATAATATCTATAATATAGGGTTGTTATGAGAATTAAAGCATGAAGGACAGTTCTGAGAACATAGCCAGCATTTAGTAAATATTAACCTCCATTTTTATTGTTGCTCTTTTTGATGTAGATTTTTTGTTGTCTTTATTTATTTTTTTAATCTAGAGTATCTATAAGGATCTCTGGTGGCACAATGGCTAAGTGCTAGGTTGCTAACCAAAAAATCAATGGTTCAAACCCGCCAGCTACTCTACAGAAGAACAGAGCTGACAATCCACTCCCATAAAGAGTACAGTCAAGGCAACCCTAAGGTGTAGCTCTACTCTGTCCTGTAGAGTTGCTATGAGTCAGAATCGTCTGGAAGGAACACAACAGCAACAAGAATATTGATGCAAATGTAAAAAATTTTGTATGAGTTATATATAATTTTTAACAATCAGATAAGCTTAATGGATAAATAAAAAATGAATAAAATCACTAGTGGAGCTGAGCAATGTTTAGACATTACGCATATGCTCAGCCTGATTAATAACAATCATAGTAATATTAGACCTCACTTTGGAGGAGATTATGTACTAGGAGAGGAATATCAATAACATGAAAAGAGTGGTGCAGAGCATTCATTAAGTTTATACAGATTTCCCACTCTTTGTGTAAAGTAGAACTCATAAGAAGTGTCTAAATTCAATAATATTTTCACATCGACTTCCATGATGTGATCACAGATGTCAGACGTATTCCCACAGGAGAAAGTGTATTGACTCGAAGAAATCTTAAAACCCTCATATTTGACATTGCAGCAAAACTTCTGAAATCACTTGTTTAACCTAGATAGACTTCTAGATACCCTCTCTGCAGCAATTTCATGAGAATTGACAGGAGGAAAAATTGCAGCTTCTGGATTTTCTTTTTTTTTTACTTTGAACGCAGCAGCAAGATCACATTGCCTGAAGACTCCTTCATTTTCTAGCAGGGCTTCAAGAGCAAAGGCAATTAGATTTAAAAAGAGAAAGAAAGAAAGATGGAGGCAGGGAGGGAGTAAGGAAGGAAGCAAAGAAGAAAGGAAGGAGGAAAGGATATTTATAATAATGATGTTATTTATAATAATAATATAATAAGTGATGGGAAAGTCTAGAAGAGAAAACATCAGAAAGGTAAACTAGAAAGGCAAGAAATAAAAATTAAATGCATTAATAAAGGTTTACTTCAGTCTTTCATGGTGAAAAGACAAAATGTGAGAGAAACTGCCCATCTGCTAGAAAAGGCTGTTTTGTGTATACACTGAGTTGCAGTGCAAGCTAAGTAAATATTGCATTTTAGTGACTTAGCTTGTTTGTTCAATTCTTTGATGATCTTTTTAAAGATTTATCTCAGTTCATCTTCATTAAAGTATAAGCCCTCTACCACAAGCAGGTTACGCTGGAATTTTTAGTATGCCTTCAATATATAAAGATATTTAGAGAATCTTTAAATATATTTGACTTTATGCATAATCTCAAGGAAAGGTGAATTACTAATATATTTTTAAGAAAAATTTGGTTTATTTTTAAAATTTTAATTCTTGTTTCTGGAAAAGTTTCAAGTACATGACTAAATGTTTTCTAAAAATCCTAGGTAGATAAATTTGGATAATTATTAATATGAGTATAATCTCCTCAAAAAGGCTTTTAGCTATTAGACAACATGATACTAAACAGAAAAAAAAAAATCTAAAGGGCTATTTTCTTTATAATATGCCACATGAGGGATGCCTTTGAGGACTGAGATATAGTCAGAAAACATTTCCCCATATTTGAATTTTTACTTCTAAGTGCCAATTTCTTAATTAACTAACTAAACGTACACACACATCTTTATTCTTTCAAATAATTGCAGATTGACTATATGCAGTTTTTTCTCCTTCTTACTAAAAATCCATTAAAATTGATAGCAAAGGATTTCTAATTTTTAAATCCATATAGTTGCCAGTTGCTAAGAGGAACAGAGAAGAGAAAAATTGATGAAACATGTCAAAATGTTTTATAAAGATGGAAAGCATGATGGGACTTACCAGGATGTCAAGAGTTGAAACGTTGAAACCTAATTGTTAGTGGAAAATGATACCAGTGAGAAGCAATCCGTTCATACAACAGAGTGTTGAAGACACTAGGGAATTGTAGGTGGGGATTTTTGGAAAGATCTGGAGGAATAAAGAGAAATGAAAAATAGATCCCTGGACTTCTGGATTCTTCTGTGATATTGAAAGATCTTACAAGTAGTCACTCCCATCCTTACAAGAAACTGAACAAACTGAAAATCAGTGACTTTTCCTGGAATCATAACAGAACTGAGATCTAAGAGGAAACAATAAACCTGAAATCTGGAGAGGCAAATCCAGAATCACAGCTGTAGCCACAAACAGGCAGTAAGAGTTAAATGGTAATTTTAAAGACTTTGTGGACTAGCATGAGAGTGAAAAAATACTGGGACTGTAATCTTGGGAAGCTCCCATACATTCATGGGTTTTACCTCCAGGAACCTCAACAGTTATGCTTGGGGAAGAGTCAAAAGAGATCCTCTGATGGAGTCCCTGGGTGGCACAAACAAGTAAGCCCTCAGCTGCTAATGAAAAAGTTGGCTGTTCAAACCCACTGTGAAGCTCCTCAGAAGAAAGATCTAGAGATCTGCTTCCAAAAGGTCACAGCTTTGAAAATCCTTTGAGGAGCAGTTCCACTCTGCAACACAAGGGGTAATCACGAGTCAGAATCAACCCCATGTCAACTAGTTTGTTTTGAGTTTACTGGTTCCAGCTGGGGGAAGAGAAATATAGCCATTGTGAAATACTGTATTTTTACACATTATACATTTTTTTGCCAACTGCACAGTCCCATTGCACATTACTTTCCTAGGTGTGCTATGCACATTATATGTGTGGGCAGTTGTTTGTAAAAAATATGGTACACGTAGAGCCCCGTGACAGAGGTCTATTCTACAGGACAAAAGACTTTATTAAAGCATCAGCAATGGCCTCAAACATACCAATTGTGAGCCCTAGAGCCCAGCAGAGTGAGGACAAGTTCTTTCTATGCCCTGAATTTGGATTTCAAGCCACCAGAACTTTGAGAAAATAAATGTCTCTCTTTAAAGCCACCTACTTTGTGGTATTTTGTTTTGGCAGCCCTAAAAAACTAAGACACAATCATATTTTGTTCAACATTGAACAATGTTTACTTGGTAGTAATGATATAAACAATAGATTTTAGTACAACAAAATGTGTATTTTTGGGGAGATAATTGGGAAGGAGAGTCAGTATTGATGATGTAAGAGCCTTAAACCTGTATGTTTTTATAAATAATGTCAATAGATAATAACTATAATTTATGAACAAAAATAATAATATAAGCATATACTTGAGGTGAGGAGCAGGATTTTTTTCCATGGATTTTGTAGTTCTATTTGAATTTTTGAATTCTCTCTATGTATATATATATATGTATATATGGAAACCCTGGGGGCGTAGCGCTTAAGTGCTACGGCTGCTAACCAAAGGGTCGGCAGTTCGAATTTGCCAGGCGCTTCTTGGAAACTCTATGGGGCAATTCTACTCTGTTCTATAGAGTCACTATGAGTCAGAATCGACTCGATGGCAATGGGTTTGGTTTTTATATATAAATGTATATATATATACACACACACACACACATATATACATGTATGTACATATATATTTACATGTATATATATATACATTTATATATATAAAAACCAAACCCATTGCCGTCGAGTCGATATACATGTATGTACATATATATTTACATGTGTATATATACATATACATTTATATATATAAAAACAGCAATGGGTTTGGTTTTTATATATGTAAATGTATATATATATACACACGTATATATACATAAAAACCAAACGCATTGCCGTCGAGTCGATTCCGACTCATAGCGACTCTATAGAACAGAGTAGAATTGCCCCATAGAGTTTCCAAGATGCGCCTGGCAGATTCGAACTGACGACCCTTTGGTTAGTAGCAGTAGCACTTAAGCACTACGCCACCAGGGTTTCCATACCTACATATATATTCTTAAGTAGTACACAGTCCTTGAAATTGTCAAGGATTTCATTCTATTTGGATCAATAGTCAATGCTCATGGAAGCAGCAGTCAGAAAACCAGTGTACTGCATTGAGAAAATCTGCTGTAAAAGACCTTTTTTGAGTTAAAAAGCAAAGATGTCACATTGATGACAAAGGTGCTTCAGTCCCAAGCTATGATCTTTTCAATTGACTCATATCATGTGAAAGCTGGACAATGAGAAAAGAAGACAGAAGAATTGATACATTTTAATTGTGGTTCTGGAAAAGAATATTGAATATTCTGTGGACAACCAGAAGAACAAACAAATCAGTCTTAGAAGAAATATAATCAGAATGTCCTTAGAAAAGGATAGTAAGACTTCATCTTATTTTGGACATGTCATCAGGAAAGATCACTCCCTAGAAAAGGACACCACATTTGGTAAAGTAGAGGGTCAGGGAAAGAGAAGGATTGACACAGTAGCCTCAGCAATGGGCACAAACATATCAAAGACCATGGAGACAGTACAGGACTGGGCAACATTTCATTCCGTTACACATAAGGTCACCATAAATCAGAGCCAACTCGACAGCAACTAAAAACAACAAAAATGGGGCACATACAAAAAAGTTTAACCTTATCTTATAATTAAAATCAACACTTGAACATAAGTTGTTGTATTGGATTGAATAATCACAGTGCTTTATAATATTTGGGTACTGAGATACGTGTGGCTCTCTGTCTTAAATTGCAGTGGCCCCACATTAGTACATACTTTGAACTTAGATTCTGCATTCTATGGTGTAGCTCAAGACCTGTAAAGGCCTAGATAAACCAAACCAAAAGCAAACTCGTTGCAATCAAGTTGATTTTGATTCATAGCAACCCTATAGGACAGAGTAGAACTGCCCCATAAAGTTTCCAAGAAGTGTCTGGTGGATTTGAACTGCCGACCTATGAGTTAGCAGCCGTAGCTCTTAACCACTATGCTACCAGGGTTTCCAAAGTCTTAGATGGCATAGGTTTTTTTTTTTTTTCCACATGATTGAGATTGGAAGTCGGTATATTGTAGTGATTAACAGCACAGGGTCTAGAGTCAAAATTTTTGTTAATATCTGTCACCTCTTCTTACTATGTGATGTGAATGATATTAAAATGCTATCAATTTTCTTACCCATAAATGGGGATGATAATAAAAATATTCTTTAGTGTTGTATAGAAGCTTAATGGTAATAAATGATAAAGCATTTTGCATAGGCTCAGGTTTTTCAAATGAAATTATCATTAAACTAGCTTGATAAACAAGTTAAAAAGATATGGAAAAGTTATAGCCTTATGCCTGAGAGTATATGTCACTTGTATAGACGTCTCAGCTGGTTGAGTGAGACAGATCCTAAAAGAAAGTCTAGAATCTAACTCCTGAGATTGTTAAGGATATATAAACAAAATTGTAATATTGCATTAAACAATTTTAGAATCAAGTCAAAACAATTTTATTAGTATCAAGTCTTAAAATTAAGAAGAATGTTATTTCAGGGTCACACTGAATTATAGAGTGATCCTCCTTGGTATATATATTATAATGCTATTTAGTGATCAATATGTAAATGAGATAGTTGTATAAGTGTTAAGATAATCATGAAGAAATTGTATTGGATCTTTAACATATTTGTAACATGAATTTTTAACTACTCCTACTAATTAATGCTGTAACTCTTACTTTTAAAACTATTTTTCCATTATGAGAAACTGTTCATAGCAAGAAAGTAAATGTGATGTGCTGACCGAAATTTTCTGAAAGACATACTCTAAACTCCAAAATGTTCTGAATTTATGTTAAAGTGGTTACTGATTTTTATGGCTGAGCTTTCTCAAAAGCCAGAAGGTCTGACATTGATATCCCATAAGGTGATAAAAGATGGGATGATGCTTTACACACTTGGTTGCCGTTGCTGAACTATTGTGTAACATTACAGAGTAAACATGTTCGGGTTGTTGATGATTGGAAATACACAGATCAGTATGTGCATAGTATATTAAATGGAGGGAAGTCATTATAGTTTTGCAAATAAATAATATCCCAACACTGAGTGTAGAGTCACAGGATAGAATAACTATATTTAAATGTGCAATAAATTATGAATGTTAATAGGACATATAAAGTCCTAATTGTGTGTGGGGCGGTCTACTGCAATCTGCTGGCTGTGGACAAGGCGGGCTAGTCCTTTATACCTCCATTCTCCACCTGGTATTTCTCCTCCTTAGTTGCTGTTGCTAACTGAAGTTGATGAATCCTCCTAGTATAGACCCTGGGCAAGTGATGATTAAAGGAAGAAAGCACAGCCTTGGTCACTGGGCATATTTGTCACCCATGTCTACAAATGCACTAACTTTTTCCTGTGGACGCCTTCATACTGGGTCCTTCCAGGTAAAACTCATGATCTGGGTGGTGCCACTGCTCTCTTAGGTCCAGATTTTGACGATCCTTGCTCTACACAAACATTCATTTTTGAAGTCCCTTCACCTCTTTTTTTTTTTTTCACCTCTTCCAGTAGACCCTTTTAGGTAAGGCTTGGATCCTAGCCAATATAACTCTCTGTCATGTGTGGTACAGATCTGGTCCTTGGGAAATACCCAGTCTCTTCTCCAACTTGCCTTCACATAGGCGTTTAGATACTTTCTAGCTATAATAGCAACTTAGCTGTGCCTTCCATGCAATTGCCAGACTTTTTCTCTTGCACTCCAGATTCCCTGAGAAGGAAGCCAGGCTACTGGATACTCAAGACGTAGGAAATATGTATCAAATTATATCAGTGGTACCACTCTCTTGGAATTGAGGATGTAGATTTCATACAACAGCTTTCTTATCGCAAAGCTACTTATTAAATTTGCCTTTTTCCAGCTTACGACTTTTTGGCATCCTCTCTCCGAGTGAAAGAGTGAAAAGCTGTGAAACCATGTCTTGTCAACTTGTTTTCCTAGCTTATAACTCATTGGGAATTTTGGTGTATTTTTTCATGATGCTTTTAGTGAAAGTCCCAGCTTATCACTTTGACTACACATGTTTGTTTTGTGTTCTAGGCATATTTTATACTCCTAATAGGATTTGTTATATCCATTATTCAAGTTTCACAAACGTTCGATGGTCATGTTTTCTAATTATTTCCATTTTATAATGGAAGAAACTGAGGATAAGAAAGATTAACTAGCTTGCCCTGGGCCAAAGGCAATAAATGGTGGAGAGAGTTAGATGGATAGTGTTACCATCCTCCTAAAGCCTGTGCTCTTATCCACTGTCCTCCAGATTCTTGTACCATAAAGGCAAAAAATGACTTTACCTGTGTGGTTGAAATTATGAGCAGTCACACCAAGATTTTCAAGGAAGAAACACAAGTGTAGATAATATAAATTCTGATCTAAGAAAAGAATGATCTGTTACTCTCCTCTGTCCAAAAAGGTAGGATATCTAAACCAAACCAAACTGGTTGCTGTCAAATCAATTCCAAATGACAGCAATCCTATAGTACAGAGAACTGCCCCATAGGCTTTCCGAGGAGCGGCTGGTGGATTTGAGCTGTTTTCTTTTTTTTATCTTCTGGTTAGCATCTGAGCTCTTAACCACTGTACCAAAAGGGCTCCAAAAACCAGACTGCCACCATATAAACACATAACTGATTTTCATGCTCCCAGGAGCATAAATACTTATGTTATTTTGGACATAATTTTCAACAGGATTGAATATTTTTCTCATTTAACTTTTATTGTATGGTTTTCCCTGTAGTCTTAAGGTATTGATACCTTTAGGACTTCAGATGTGAATTCTGGGTGTTTGTTGTGAAATATCAAAATACAATTGAATAGGAGGTAGGAAGGGTAGTAATTTATCAAAATTCAGGTGATTGACAATTACAAAAACCTGTATTCATACAAGCAACAGCTACTTTCTAGGTATTCTCAAAGAGTATGAACTAGAATTCACTATAGGCTCAGTCTGTTCTTGAGAAACAGTAGTTGACTGCCATGCATGAAAGATACACTCTAACCCAGAACCCAGCATGAAAGAAACACTCTAGGTCAATAAAAATCTATCCCGTAATTAAAGCACATAATCAAATGTCCATGTATGGAAAACTATGTATACTTAATTCAGCTCCTTTAAAGTTTATTTTCTTGTTGGATGCTTTGTTCATAACACCATCCTTATAAGGATAATTTTTTCCTTATCTGTAGAATCAGGCATAAAAGCCTTCTATTTGAAAACTTGAATTTCTTTTAGATATATTTAAAGTCTTTATTAGAAAAAATTTGGTGAAGGTGATCAAATCTTTTAAAATAAATTTGTATTTTTTACTTAGCAAGCATATAGAATATATTGTACGTCCTTTGGAGATATGGCTTATAGTTTATATCATTTTATGTACCTATTCTTTGTGTTACTTTGCCTCATCTTGTTTTTTCCCCCTTCATATATTTCTGATGTAGGCTCTCTTGCTGCAGTTTAAAGAACATGTATATATGCATAGCCTTTTAAATAATTCCTTTGATTATGGGTGGTTTGAACAAACATAGAGTTAAAATATTTGGGCTTGAGGGCAAATTTTGCTGTTTGATATTACTCTAAATGATAGCCCACCTAAGGGTGTACAGAAGCAAACACTAGCACCTCAGGAAAGAACCAGAAGAACATCTGTTTTGTAGCTGGGAATTTGGGTAGTACACCTTTCACAGCATAGTGGAGCAAATTAAGCAGAAAGTGATTTAGAGATTATTACAAGTGCATTCAAATATTTAAAGATGCATTGACTAAATATTCTTAAATATTAACTTTTGAAATTGAACTTTTTATTTTTTAGTTATACTTTTATGTTTCATATCAACATATTTATAATAAATATTTCATTTTGCTTGTTCTAGAAAAAAATAAGTATTTAATCATATCTTAAACTAAGTATTTGAAGAAAATACACCAGCAATTTAAGCTACCCATTAAGCAAGAGCAATTCAGAATGGAAACTTCCCTAAGGTTATTTAGACTTAAGAAAGGGGATATACATAAAGATACAAACTCTGTTATAATTTTTTTCTTGAATCCATTTTCATTTTTTACTTGTATCATTAAAATGTGCTTAATAATTTTATAAATGAAATGTTTCTTTCGGAGTCTAAACTGTTCTTATTATGGAGATTACAAAGTGGTTTGTATAATGAGCTCTATTAGAATAATCTATGGAAGAGGATGGGTGGACGGATTCATCTATAGTACTCTTTAAGGGGACAAAGTAAAATAATAAATGGCAAGTAATGATCATTTCCATTCCCATGATTATGTAAATGTTCCCCAGGAGGACGTTTGTTATGAATACTGTCATTGAAATCACCCTTCCTTCTGTTGACGAGGGCTGAATGCCTTTGAAGACCTGATTACTAAGCACTTTATAAGATGTAGGATATGATGCTATCAGTGAGCAATGCTAAAAAAATGCGCATGTGAAAGTCCTTTGTTGCGAGCAATATTTTAAAGTAAATATTCAAACAGTTCCATAAGGTGTGCTGAGCTCTTCCAGCATCGTAGTAGTAACGGCTCTTACAACAAATCCAAAGAACATTATTGTTCTTTGAATCATGTAAATGGTTATTTAATGCATTATTCAAGATGAGGTTATTTTGGTCCATGATACAAATGGGTTTTCAGAAACATTCATGTCACACATACATAGGAAACACCAAGAAATATACTCCTTTTTAAACAACACTTTATATAATCTTAGGTAATATGACTGTGAATTATACAATCATATCCTGCTTTCTTGGGAGCAGTTACCTATATTTCCAAAGAATTCTCCTAATGTAAGAATATGTATTATTTGTGAATGGCTATCTAAGATACAACTATGGGCCTCTCCCCATCTGGAGCAAGGGAGAATGAAGGAAACCTAAGACTCAAGGAAGAAATTACTCCACAGGACTATGGCCCATGTAGACCACAGCCTTTTGTAGCCTGAGACAGAACTAGTTGGTGCCCATCTACCACTACTGACCACTCTGACTAGGGACAAAATATAATGTTCCTGTCAAAATGGGAGAAAAATGTATAGCAAAACTCAAATTCATAAAAAAGAAAACCCCAGACTTAAAAGAATGAAAGATACTAGAGGAATCCCTGAGACAATTGGGCTAAGATACCCTTTTATCCTGGAACTGAAGCCACTCTCAGAGGCCACCTTTCAGCTAAATAATAGATTAGTCTATAAAATGAACAATAACACCCATGAGGAATGTTCTCCTTTAAACAATGAACTATACAAGACCAAATGGTCAACATATACACAAAAGCAAAGATAGGAAGGCAAGAAATGGCAAGGAAACTGGGTGGAAAAGGGACAGGCGGGGTGGAAATGGTGAGAGTGCTGACACTTTTTGGGAATTGTAAACAATGTCACAAAACAATTTGTGTATGGGTTGCTGAATGGTAACCTAATTTGCTATGTAAACTTCCATCTAAAACACAATAAAATATTAAATATATGTATGTATGTATGTATATATATAAAGTCTAATGAGGAAGAATACGTACAAAATTCACTAATTCTGTCCTATTTTAGTTTTGTGATTTTTTTATGGAATACTTTTTGATGTCAAATAATTGAATGAACACTGTCATTAACATTCTGCTTACTTAACTATTTAAAACAGTTAATGGATCAAAACCAGATATGGGCCCAGAGTATTTGAAACACTTCCAAGTACGTTTTGTCAACCAGTCTTAATTAAGCATCTGTTGTTGTTGTTATTGTTGTTAGGCTCTGTTGAGTTGGTTCCGATTCATGGTGACCCCATGTACACAGAACAAAACACTGCCTGGTCCTGTGCCAACCTCACATTTGCTATGTTTGAGCCCATTGTACAGCCACTGTGACAATCCTTCTCATTGAAGGTCTTCCTCTTTTTCAATGACCCTCCACTTTATCAAGCATTGTGTCTTTCTCTAGGGACTAGTACCTCCTGATAACAAGTCCAAATTACATAAAATGAAGTCACGTCATCCTCGATTCTAAGGAGCATTCTGGCTGTACTTCTTCAAAGACAAGTTTGTTTGTTCTATGGCAGTCCAGGGCGTATTCATTATCTTTTTCCAACACCACAATTCAAATGGATCAATTCTTCTTCAGTCTTCTTTTTTTTGTTGTTGTTGTCCAGCTTTCACATGCATATGAGGTCATTTAAAATACCATGGCATGGGTCAGGTGTGCCTTAGTCATCAAAGACAATTTTCTTTTTAACACTTTAAAGAGGTCATTTGCAGCAGATTTGCCCAATTCATTCCATCATTTCCATGGGCATTGATTGTGGATCAAAGTGAAATGAAATCCTTGGCAACTTCAACATTTTCTCCATTTATCACGATGATGCTTATTGGTCCACTTGTGAGGATTTTTGTTTTCTTTGTGTTGAGATGTCTACCCTGTGTCAAGCATCGTGGAGGAACTGTGAATAAAACTAACAAACAAAAAGTAGAGAATATGGACTTTTTTTTTTTTTTTTTGCAACGAGCTTATGCTGTTTCATTACAAAAAATAGTTTATAAAGCATTTAGAATGCATTTCTAAAAGAACAGGTAAACAACATCGAGAGTGGCAAGGAATTATATGCAGAAGTGCAGATAGAGATAGCTGATTTTTTTACTGAGTCAATGGCTGCTATTTTTAGCTTACAAATAAATAAATGGAAGGGGGTATTTGATGAAGAATACGGAATCCACAAATGATTTGAAGCCTGGAGAGGTCTTATCTATGTGAGATCAGGAATAAAGGGATCTTGGGAAAACAATATCAACAACAACGATAAAACAGAGGGACTGAGATGGAAAAAGATGACAGAGGTAGAATTAGTAGACAGGCCATTTAATGGAATGAGAAACGACTCCCAAATATTAAAAGGAAGGCAGGAAAGAGCATTTTAGCTGTTAATCCTGATTGAAACCATAATAGTAACAAGTGGAAACTCTTGCACAGCATTTATTATGTGCCAGGCACTTCCTATGATTTTTTACAAATATAATTTTATCCTCACAACAACCCTTTGAGGTAGAAATCATCATTGTTTTCCTTTTCAAAACCTTGCCTATAGTCACACAGCTGCCAGCCTCTGCCCTTTGAGCATCATTGCTATGCTATTTATCTTCAAAGAGATCATTTTGAAATAACCCTAGAAATAATGTTTGATAAAGTCATCAGCATTCAAACAGACTATGTTTAATAAAAAGTTATCAGCCCAATGATGTGTGAAAATTATCTTCAGTCATCCATATCCAGGCAGCTAAAATTTACAGATTCTGTTTGACTATTGATCGTGGAATAAAGTAAAAACAGCTATCTACAGTCACCTTTAATTACTATTAAACGAGTTTTGACAAATGCTATATTATCTTCAACCTTCCTGTTCTGGGACTTATGATTTCAAATTATTTGTTGATTAATACAGAAAATATTTAATAAGTACCTATGTTCCAAGTACTTCATAAAGCACCAAAAAACAGTAAATAAATTTAATTGGTATAGCTCAGGGTTTATAATGTAAGGTTTGTAACATCTTGTCCTTAGGCATTCCAGTACCTGGACCCTCATTAAGTTTTCTACTCTGAGTTTAAATCGGCTTTCAGGAAAGTAATTAAAATATATTAACAGTGGTATATCCTGACTACTAGCATTAGGGAATGACTTCTCACAGAGTCACTGGCCTTTTAATGAGGATCAAATTTTAAGATATATAACAGAGTTGTAGGTATCATTCAGTATAGGAAAATGATAATGAGGTTATACACAAACTTCAGTGTTATCTCAAAGAGTGGTAACTGACACATAAGTAAAACAAAACAAAACCAAAAGCCCAGATAGTTGTAATTTTTGTTATACAACGATGAGCAGTTTTGGATTGATTTTCATCCTAAATCTGTAGCACACATGCTTCAGTGGTACATACAAGGCTCTTCTTTGATTTTATTTTTTCACCTCCTTTATTCTCAGTCCGGAAGATTACATTCTGACATCCCTCAATGCGCTGTGTTTAAACTTAAACAAATGCATTTATATATTATGTACCTGTCTTCTTCCTGTTATTTGTCCACAGTTTTGAAATTGGTGAGTAATGATATACATAGATTTGTCTAATTTATCCTAACTAAAAAAAAAAAAAAATTCTTTTTTTATGTTATGTAGATTTCCTTCATTTTCATATACTAAATTTTAATATTATTTATTAAATATTTTGTCAATTAAATATTAATACATTTTATTTGACAAGTTTTTATAAATGTTATTATTGGTTGTATTGCTATGAAAGGAAATATTGAAATTAACATTTGTTTATGTGTGGAATTTGTTATTATCTGGGGTACATATCATGATTTGATTTGCTGCGTAATAAGGGTATTGCAGAATTACTCTACAGAGTGGGTGAATCAGTAACTTTTCTACCAGGAGTAAATTAAGTTTTATTGTTGTTAATTTGCTTTCCTCCCCTACGTCTCTTGCCAGCACTTGATATTATATGGATTTACAAAGAAAAAATTGTTAATTTGCAAAGTGTAGTTGCACTTGCCTTTATTTCTTTATTTCATAGGAATATGTCTCTTTACCAAAGAAGTTGATCACCCCTTTATGTATATAAATTGCCTAATTTTATTCTTTGCCCATGACTGTGTTCGATTTTCTATTCTATACTTCCTGATTTTTACTAATTCCCTATCTCTGATATGCATGTTGTAAATATTTACCCAAGTGTATCACCTGCCTGTTAATTGTTAATGTTTCTATGTTGATACAAGCATAACATGTAAAATGTCTCAATTAGGCAAACACTTGTCACAGTTTTGTTTTAATTTTGTAGTAATTTCTAAATTTACATAAGGTCGATGTGTAGTACGAATTTTTTTTTCCATTTAAGTGTAAGTTACTAACATAATACCCTATCACTTCCAAATACTTTAGTGTGCATTTCCTACAAACTAGGTCATTAACCTGTACACAGTACAAGCATAAAAACTTCAGAAAGTAGGTATTGACATAATAAGACCATCTAATCCTCAGACCCTATCCAGATTTTCCCAGCTGTGCCAATATTGCTCTATATGCAAAAGTATTCAGTTCTGAATGACGTGCCACATTTAGTCAGCATTTTTCTTATTTTATAGTTGACACTTAAGAAAGTTATTTTTAAAAAGGGGGCTTATTATAATAAAATCAGAGTGTTTATGGAACAACTAGTCTAGAATGTATACAAGAAAATAGAACACTCTAGGAAAGTAGGCCTAAGGCTCTGTAGTTGTTTTTTTTTTTTTTTTCACTAACAAACTCCAGTTAGTTGTAACAATGCCTTTTAAATGACAAACATTAAAGAGATATTTTACTGATATATGAACGAATGAGTGAACGGAAGAATAAATGAACATACTTAAGGAGTAGTTCTCTCTGATGTTTCCTTTGTCTTCTTCCATTTTCTGTCTTGTTATTGACCTAATTGTCTGCGAAGAGTAGTACTGTTAATTAGTCCTCAATTTCAGTCACCTTAGAGATTGCTTTTATGTTCCCAGGTGGAATTACCAAAATCCTAAGAAAAGATAAATGATTTAGTCAGTATCAGGACCCCATTCCTGGACCTATCACTTACGACACAGGAGTTGGATCATACTGAATTAATATCGTGCACTTGTAAGAAGAGCCTTGATGATGGAATGCTGAAGAACAGTTGCTAGAATAGAGGTATTATTTTGAAGAGAGAGAGAGAGGAAAAAAAAAAAAAGGTCAATTAAATCTATTCTTTAGCTAGGTTACTGAATGAAATATTTGTTGTTTTCTTTAACAGTTTAGATTTTATAAAAGGAAATTAGGGCTTGGTTCCTAACCAGTGGTCATTATGTTGTTACACCAAATACCCCTTGCCATCGAGTTGATTCTGACTCAAAGTGACAGAGTAGAACTGCCCACAGGGTTTTCAAGGAGAGGCTAGTGGATTTGAACCACCGACCTTTTGCTTAGCAGCCAAACGCTTAACCGCTGTGTCACCAGGGAACCACTATACCAAATAACCACCTATAACTCATCATGTCAATTACCCATTAATTGTTAATGTTTCTTTTATTGAAACATATTTAATGCAACTCAGCTTTTACAAAGTCTGTTCCTAGGATACTGTCTTGATACCCCTTCATAATTTTTCTGATTTTCTACATCATTTGCCACTACTTTTCAGTCAATTTTGGTGTGTCTTCCTCCCTTTTCCTCTTCCTTGTGTGCTCTTTTTTTCAGTATATACTTTCTTCTAAGCTGAAATCTCTTAAACTCATCATATGACAAGTACTACCAAATGTGTATCTCCCATGAAAATACTCTACCGAGGCTCAAACTCACTTATTAAATTGCATTTTTTTATATCTAGTATTCATAAATAAGTTTCAAACTAAATCTTGACTCCATATCTCCCTTACCTCTCCAAATTTTTCTCCCTTCTAGGTATGCTGAATCAGCGATGGCTCCACCATCCTCCCACTTGTAATTCACACTTGACATTTTCCTTTTCTTCACCTCCCACATCAACTACATTAACAAATTATTTGATTCTTCCATTCAAATGCTTCATGAAGTTGGCACCTTTTCTTTATACTAGAGGCAAAACATCAGACAAGCAGTCATAATCACATGGAATATTGCAGCAGGTCCCTCGCATCAAGTTTTGTCCCATTTTAACCCATATACTACGAACAACTTCACTTAGTTATAATTGAAATGTTGTAAACTACACATATTTATAGTGCACAGTCTCACGAGTTTCACCATGTTTGCAATTGTATACCAACACAATAAAGATATTGTATCTTTATTTAAAGATATTGCATATCAACACAATAAAGATGATGAACATTTTCATCATGTTTTCCCATGCTTCTTTGTAAATACTTCCTTGCTCTGCTTCATTCCAAGGTCAGCCCTGATCTGCATTTTCTCATTATATATTAACTTGTGCTTTATAAAATTTTATATAAATTGAATCCTACTGAAGTTCATTTTCTTTGCTTGGTTTTCTCTCAGCAGAAAAACTTGGGAAATCATTCAAGATGTCATGTTTATCAATAGTTTGCTTCTATGTATTTTTAGCAGCCCTGGTGGCACAGAGTGTTCAGCTGCTAATCAAAAGGTTGGTAGTTTGAATCCACAAACTGCTCCTTGGAAACCCTATGGGGAAATTCTGCTCTGTCCTACAGAGTTACTATGAGTAAGAATTGACTGGACAGCAACGGATTTTTTATGTATTGTTAAATTGTATTACATTGAATAGTTATAGCATATTTTGTTTATTGATTTACCTATTGATAAGCATTTGGGTTGTTTCCTGTTCTAGGTTGTTATAAAACTACTAAGTTGTACAGAGAAAAGCTGTGCTGTGAGTTTCTGGGTAGGGTCAGGGGGTGGATATACCACATGTGACAATATGAAAAGAAAAACATTGAAATAGTATTGCTACTGATACTTCCAACATCTAGGTTATTATAAAACTACTCTAAAGTCATGTATAAGACTCCTTGTTGGCACATGTTTCCAATGCTATTGGAGTAGAATGGATGCATTTTATGGTGTGTATATGTTAAAATTTTAAAGAAACTAAAGCTGTTCTGTAAAGGGGTTTTATCATTTTACTTCTCACCAGTTGGAATTCATATCAACATTTGGTATGGTCACTCTTTTTTTAATTTCAGCCATTCTAGTGTGTGTGTTTTCATGTGGAAACCCTGGTGGAGTAGTGGTTAAGAGTTCAGCTGCTAACCAAAAGGCTGACAGCTCGAATTCACCAGGTGCTCCTTGGAAATCCTGTGAAGCAGTTCTACTCTGTCCTATGAGTCAGAGTTGATGGCAATGAGTTTGGTTTGGTTTTGGTTTACTGTGTGTGTAGTAATATCTTATGTGTATGTGTGTGTGTTTACTGCAGTAAAATATATAAACCAAAACATTTTCTACTTCAACCATTAAAAAAAACAAAGTGTATAATTCATTGACATTAATTACTTTCATTCTATTTTTGCAACCATCACTGCTATCCATTTCTATCACCCTAACAGAAATTCAGTACCCCTTAAGAAATAATTCTCTATTTCCATCTCCCACCAGCTCCTGGTAACCACTAATACACTTTGGTTGCTATGCACTTGCCTATTCTAGATATTTAGTATAAGTGGACCCATAAAATACTTTTTGCATCTGATTTATTTCACTTAAAATAATGTTTTCGAGGTTGATCTATGTAGTAGTATGTATCTTAATTTCATTTTTTCTTTATTGCCAAATGATATTCCATTGTACGGATGTTCTACATTTTGTCTAGTCATTCACCTGTTGATGCACATTTGGGTTATTTTTACCTTTTGGCTATTGTGACTAACGCAACAATAAACATTGGTGTAGAAGTATCTGTTTGAGTCCTAGTGTTCAAGTTTTTTTTGAATGTATGCCTAGGAGTGGAATTGTTGAGTCACATTATAGTTTTATGTTTAACTTTTAAGGAAACACGAAGCTTCCTCAATCACATCAAACTTCCACATTCCCACCAGGGATACATGAAGGTTCCAGTTTCTCCACATCCTCACCAATACTTGTGTTTCAGTTACCTAATGCTGCTGTAACATAAATATAATATGTGAGTGGCTTTAAAGAAGGGATATTTATTTTCTTAAAGTTCTGGAGGTTAAAAGTCCAAATCAGGCTCTACTCATCACCCCTTGCTGTAGAGTCAATTCTGACTCACAGTGACCCTATAGGACAGAGTAGAATTACCCCATAGGGATTCCAAGGAGCAGCTGGTGGATTCAGACTGTTGACCTTTTTGTTAGCAGCCATAGCACTTAACCACTGTGCCACCAGGGCTTCAACAAACCTTGTTAATTCCTTTCTTGGCAGTAGCCCTGGGGGTTCCTTGGAGTTGTTTGGCTTGTAAGACAATGCTTACATGACATCTGCATTCTCTTATGTGTGTCTTTGGGTCTATTCTGGTCTTTGTATAACTCAGAAGTGATTAGGTTTAGGACCTATCCTACACTGGTGTGACTTCATTAACATACAAAATAAAAACCCTACTTCCAAACAGGATCACACCCACAGGTAAAGTACCAGAAATTCATCACATTTTTTTTGTGTGTTAGAATTCAATTCATAAGAACTTATTATTTTCCATTTTTTTGGATAATAGCTATCCTAGTTAAGACTGAAGTGGTATCTTATTGTGAGTTTGATTTGTATTACCCTAATCAGTAATGGTGTTGCAAATGGTTAACACACTTTACCTGTAATTAAAATGTTGGAAGTTTCATTCCACCTAGAGATTCCTTCCAAAGCCATTGAAAACTCTAGAGAACACAGTTCTATTCTGACATACGTGTGGTTACCATGAGTTGGAATCAACTTAATGACAGCAGAGTAGCCAGATGCTTCTGGTGATCCCTCTTAAAACAAAGACCAAACAAAACAAGTCAATCGATTATGTATATGACAAGCTAGGAGCCCTGAACAACAAAGTCAAAATTAGGAAATTGGACTGAGCAGCAGGGGGTGGGAGAGACAGTTCAGAAGTGGCAAGGACTTGCCGGACCTAACTCAGCTGCAATGGGTGCCCCTTAGGCACAATTCCCTGTTGTGACTGCTGTGGGGCTGGTGGTTTCTTCAAGGAATGAGAGCTAGCTGCACAGAGTCTACTCATGCCTCTGAAATCAGTGAAGAACAGGGCTCTAGACGAAGATAAGTGCTTGCGTCAGGGCAGAAGTGGCTCCTGTCCAGGCAGAAATGGTCCATGGATTTTGAATGCTTTTCACCCCTGCATGGACCTGAGTGGGCCCATTCCAGCAGCTTAGGCCCTTGTTGGCAGACTGCAATGTTGTATGTGCCTGAGATATGACTTTAACTGCTTCAGCTGTGTGGTGGAGTGGCAGATTTTTGACATTTGACACTGCTCGGCCTATTAAGCAAGGTCCTCACCTACCCACATCAGGGGCCTGAGGACTGGTAGCTTCACCCATGCCACCTAACCACTCATGACAGGGATCCAAGGATAAGTGGTGCCTCCTAGCCCTTACAGACAAAAATGTTAGCTGCCCATGGTCTGGATGCAGAACCTATACACCCGTGTCCTCTAGGGACAGGGGTGTGCTTTCTTCACAGACACTCAACACATGGTTGCCAACTCCTGCCTTGCTCTAAACATGACCTCCTGCTACAACTAGATACCTGTGCCTATACCAATCACCCATGATCCTCTAAGACTGTAGGAGAGAGCCCGCACCACACACTTTGTGATTGACTACCTGGACACCTGAACTGAATCCATACAAGAAAGTGAATGGACTCCTAGGCTCATATAACAGGTAACAGCTCTAGCTGTCTGGTGATATGATGTTAGATCTTCAAACTGCAAATAATCAAGCTAGCTCACTCAAGCAGCCTATTTGGGCATATCAAAACAAAACAAAGCAAGAAGCTAGGACATAGTAAGCAAACATAAAATAAATTAATAAGATAACTATAGATGGCTCAGAGACAACAGTCAATATTAAACCACATGAAGATGCAGACCAGGATCACTTCAGCAAGCTCCCAAAACAAAGTATCAAGGAATCATCCAAATGAAGGTATTTTCTTGGAATTATCAGAGGTAGAATACAAAAGATTAATTTACAGAACTCTTCAAGAGATCAAGAAGGAAATCAGGAAAAATTCAGAATAAGCCAAGGAACACACAGATAAAACAGTTAAGGAAATTAAAATGGTTATTCAAGACCATAATGACAAATTTAATAGGCTACAAGAATCCAGAGAGAGACAGAAACCAGAAATACAGAATATTAACAATAAAATTTCAGAATTAGACAACTCGATAAAGTCAGAGCAGCAGAATTGAGAGAATAAAAGCCAGAATTAGTGATACTGAAGATAAAACGCTTAGCACCAATATAGTCAAAGAAAAATTAGATAAAACAATTTTAAAAAATGAAGAAACTGTAAGAATCATTTCTATTGTGAGAAATAATGTATGAGTGATTGGAGTACCAGAAAAGGGATGTAGAACAGAAAATAGAGAGAGACTTCCTGAAGATTTCTTGGCAGAAAACTTCCCTGATACTGTGAAAGATGAGAAGATGTCTATCCAAGATGCTCACTGAACCCCACACAAAGCATATCCCAAAAGAAAGTCACCAAGTCATATTATAATCAAGTTTACCAAAACCAAAGATAAAGAGGGAATTTTAAGAGTAGCTAGAGAAAAACAAAAAGTCACCTGAAAAGGAGAGTCAATAAGAATAAGTTCAGACAACTCAGCCATATTTATGCCTATTCCCAAGAAAGGTGATCCAACTGAATGTGGCAATTATCAAACAATATAATTAATATCACACGCAAGCAAAATTTTGCTGAAGATCTTTCAAAAGCGGCTGCAGCAGTATACCAACAGAGAACTGCCAGAAATTCAAGCTGGACTGAGAAGAGAACGTGGAGCCAGGTATAGCATTGCTGATGTCAGATAGATCCTGGCTGAAAGCAGAGAATACCAGAAAGATGTTTACCTGTGTTTTATTGACTATACAAAGGCATTCGACTGTGTGGATCATAACAAATTATGGATAACATTGTGAAGAATGGGAATTCCAAAACACTTAATTGTGTTCATGAGGAACCTTTACATAGATCAAGAGACAGTTGTTCAGACAGAACAAGGGGATACTGATTGGTTTAAAGTCAGGAAAGGTCTGTGTCAGGGTTGTATCCTCTCACCATACCTATTCAATCTGTATGCTAAGCAAATAATCCAAGAAGCTGTCCTGTATGAAGAAGAACGGGGCCTCAGGATTGGAGGAAGACTCATTAAAAACCTATTTATGCAAATTACACAACCTTGCTTGCTAAAATGAAGAGGATTTGAAGCACTTACTCATGAAGATCAAAGACCACAGCCTTCAGTATGGATCATATCTCAATATAAAGAAAATAAAAGTCCTCATAACTGGACCAATAAGCCACATCATGATAAACAGAGAAAAGATTGAAGTTGTCAAGGATTTCATTTTACTTGGATCCACAATCAACATCCATGGAAGCAGCAGTCAAGAAAACAAAAGATGCATTGCATTGGGCAAATCTGCTGCAAAGGACCTCTTTAAAGCGCTGAAAAGCAAAGATGTCACCTTGAAGACTAAAGCGCGCCTACCCAGGCCATAGTGTTTTCAATCACATCATATGCAAGTGAAAACTGTACAATGAATAAGGAATGCTGAAGAAGAATTGATGCCATTGAATTGTGTTGTTGGCGAAGAATACTGACTATACCATGGACTGCCAAAAGAACAAATAAATCTGTCTTGAAAGAAGTACAACCAGGATGCTCCTTGGAAGAAAGATACTGAACTGCATCTTACATATTTTGGACATGTTGTCAGGAGGGATCAGTCCCCCAAGAATGATATTATGCTTGGTAAAGCACAGGGTCATCAGAAAAGAGGAAAACCCTCAATGAGATGGGTCGACATGGTGGCTTCAACAATGGGCTCCAGCATAACAATGATTGTAAGGGTGGCACAGGACCAGGCAGTATTTTGTTCTGTAGTACATAGGGTTGCTATGGGTCGGAATTGACTGGACAGCCCCTAACAACAACAAGTAGACAGAAACCATGCAGGCAAGAAGGCAATGGGATGATATATACAAGGCACTGAGAAAAAAAAAATACCAGCCAAGAATTTTATATTCAGCAAAAGTGTCTCTCAAATATGCAGGTAAAATTAGGACATTTCCAGGTAAATAGAAGTACACGGAATTTTCAAAAACCAAACCAAAATGACAAAAAATGCCAAAGGGAGTTCTCTGGTTAGAAAATCAATAACATCAGATTACAACCCAAGAGTAGAACACAGAACAGAGCAACCAGATATGAACGCAGATAGGGAAATCACAAAAATAAATCAAGATAAAAAAAATGCTCAAAATGGGGAAACAGAGATGTCATTATATAAAAGGTGACAACATTAAATCAATAAAGAGGGACTAAAAATGTAGTCATAGATCTTTCAAATGGAGAGGAAGTCTAGGTCATATAAAGAAATAATAATTTGGTTTAAACTTAGAAAATTACAGGGGGGAGTATATTAAGGCAACCACAAAGAAGATTGACAACCCTACACATCAAAACACAAAAAAAAAAAAAAAAAAAGATGCAGCAAAAACAAAATCAACAACAATGAAAAAGAAGGAAAGACAGTATTTAAAGAAAAACTACTTAGCACAAAAAATTAAGTGGAGAAAAGAAATTATCAACAACACACAAAGAGTTTAAAATGACAGCACTAAATTCCTACCTATCCATAATTACGCTGAATGTAAATGGACTAAATGCACCAATAAAGAGACAGAGAGTGGCAAAATGGGTAAAAAAAACATGATCCATCTATATGCTGCCTACAAGAGACACACCTTAGACTTAGAGACACAAACAAACTAAAACTCAAAGGATGGAAAAAAATATATCAAGCAAACAACAATCAAAAAAGAACAGGAGTGGTAATATTAATTTCAGACAAAGTAGACTTTAAAGTTAAATCAACCACAAAGGATACAGAAGGACACTATATAATGATTAAAGGTACTATATACCTGTAAGATATAACCATATTAAATGTTTATGCACCCAATGACAGGGCTGAAAGATACATCAACTCTAGTAACATTGAAAAGTGAGATAGCTCCACAATAATGTAGGAGACTTCAACGGAACACTTTCAGTGAAGGAGAGGACATCCAGAAAGAAGCTCAATAAAGACAGATATAATTGCACAGTCAACCAAATTGACCTCGTAGACATATACAGAACATGCCACCCAACAGCAGACAAGTAAACTTTCTTTTTCAATGCACATGGAATATTCTCTAGAATAGACCACATATTAGCCACAAAGCAAGCCTTAACAAAATCTTAAACATAGAAATATTACAAAGCATCTTCTCTGACCATAAACCAGAACCCAGTGCTGTCGAGTCAATTCCGACTCATAGTGACCCTATAGGCCAGAGTAGAACTGCCCCACAGAGTTTCCAAGGAACTCCTGGCGGATTCGAACTGCTGATCCTTTGGTTAGCAGCCGTAGCACTTAACCACTACGCCACCAGGGTTTCTTCTCTGATCATAAGGCCATAAATTCTCCAATCATAAGGCCATAAAAGTAGAAATCAATAACAAAAAAAGCAGGAAAAGAAATCAAACACATGGAAGCGCAACAACACCTTGCTCAAAAACAACTGAGTTATAGAAGAAACTAAAGACGGAATAAAAAAATTCATAGAATCCACTGAGAATGAAAACACTTACTATCAAAACCTTTTGGAAACAACTAAAGCAGTGCTCGGAGGTTAATTTATAGAAATAAATGCACGTGTCCAAAAAGAAGAAAGGGCAAAAATCAAAGAATTATCCCTACAACTTGAACAAAAAGAAAGAGAGCAACAAATGAAACTGTCAGGCACCAGAAGAGGGTAAATAATAAAATTAGAGCAGAAGTAAATGAAATAGAGAAGAGAAAAACAATTAAAAGAGTTAAGACCACAAGCTGGTTCTTTGAAAAAATTAACATAATCAATAAACAACTGGCCAAACTGACAAAAGAAAAACAGGAAAGGAAGCAAATACCCCAAATAAGAAATGAGAAGGGCAGTATTAGAACAGACCCAACTGAAATTAAAGGAATCATATCAGATTGCTATGAAAAATTGTACTCTCACAAATTTGAAAACCTAGAAGAAATGGACAAATTTCTAGAAACACACTACCTACCTAAGCTAACACAAACAGAGGTAGAACAACTAAATAAACCCATAATAAAAGAAAAGATTGAAAAGGTAATTCAAAAACTCCCCCCACCCCCCACCCAAAAAAAAGGCCTGGCCCTGGTGGCTTCACTGGAGAATCCTACCGAACTTCCAGAGAAGAGCTAACACCACTAACACTAAAGGTATTTCAGGGCATAGAAAATGATGGAACACTCCCAAACTCATTCAATGAAGCCAGCATATCCCTGATATCAAAACCAGGTAAGGATACCACAAAAAAAGAAAATTACAGACCTATATCCCTCATGAACTTAGATGCAAAAACCCTCAGTAGAATTCAGCAACAAATCAAAAAAATAATTCACCATGACCAAGTGGGATTCATACCAGGTATGCAGGGATGGTTCAACCTTAGAAAAACAATCAATATGATCCATCATATAAATAAAACAAAAGACAAGAATCACATGATCTTATCAATTGATGCAGAAAAGATATTTGACAAAGTTCAACACCCACTCATGATAAAAACTTGTAGCAAGATAGGAATAGAACGGAATTCCATCAGCATAATAAAGGGCATTTATACAAAGTCAACAGCCAACATCATCCTAAGTGAAGAAAGTCTGAATGCATTCCCTTTGAGAATGGGAAACAGACAAGGATGCCCTTTATCACCACTCTTATTCAACATTGCACTGGAGTCCTAGCCATGGCAATTAGGCTAGATAAAGAAATAAAGGTCACCCAGATTGTAGATGAGATGATCTTATACACAGAAAAACCTAAAGAATCCTCAAGGAAACTACTGGAACCAATAGAGGAATTCAGCAAAGTATCCGGATACAAGATAAACATACAAAAATCAGTTGGATTCCTCTACACCAACAAAGAGAACGTCAAAGAGGAAAGCACCAAATCAATGCCATTTACAATAGCCCCCAAGAAGATAAAATACTTAGAATAAATCTAACCAGAGAAATAAAAGACCTATACAAAGAAAACTACAGGACACTACAAGGAGAAACCAAAAGAGACTTATGTAAGTGGAAAAACATACCTTACTCATGAATAGGAAGATTCGACATTGTGATATATAGATACAATGCAATCCTGATCCAAATTCCAATGATCTTTTTTAATAAGATGGAGAAACAAATAACCAACTTCATATAGAAAGGAAAGAGGCCCTGAATAAGTAAAGCGTTACCAAAAAAAAGAGCAAAATCGGAGGCCTCACACCACCTTATTTTAGAAACTATCATACAGTCACACTAGTCAAAACAGCCTGGTACTGGTATGACAACAGATACTTAGAACAATGAAACAGAATTGAGAATCCGGATGTAAATTCATCCACCTGTGAGCAGCTGATATTTAACAAAGGCCTAAAGTCCATTAAATTGGGAAAAGACAGTCTCTTTAAAAGATGGTGCTGGCGTAACTGGATACTTATCCACAAAAAAAATGAAATAAGACCCATATTTCACACATTGCACAAAAACTGACTCAAAAGGGATCAAAGACCTAAATATAACATCTAAAATGATAAAGATCATGGAAGAAAAATTAGGGACAATGCTAGGAGCCCTAACATATGGCATAAACAGTATACAAAGCATTACTAACAATGTACAAATCCAGAAGAGAAACTGGATAACTGGAAGCTCCTAAAAATCAAATGCTTGTGCTCATCCAAAGACTTCGCCAAAAGAGTAAAAAGGTTTAGGAAAAAATGTTTAAAAATATATCAAATCTGATCAGTGTCTAATCTCTAAAATCTACAATATACTGCAAAACCTCAACAACAAAAAGACAAGTAAACCAATTAAAAAATGTGCAAAGGATATGAACAGGCACTTCAGGCAGTTAACAGATGCATGAAGAAATGATCACAATCATTCGTCATTACAAAAATGCATATCAAAGCTACAATGGGATACCATCTCATCCCAACAAGGCTGGCATTAATCCAAAAAACACAAAATAATAAATGTTGGAGAGAGTGCAGAGAGACTGGAACACTTATTATACACTGCTGGTTGGAATGTAAAATGGTACAACCACTTTGGAAATCGATTTGGCACTCCCTTAGACAGCTAGAAATAGAACTACCATACCATCCAGCAATCCCACTCCTGGAATGCATCCTAGGGAAATAAGAACCCTCACGGGAATAGATGTATGTACACCCATGTTCATTGTAGCACTGTTTACAATAGCAAAAAGATGGAAGCAACCATGGTGCCTATCAATGGATGAATGGATAAAGAAATTATGGTATATTCACACAATGAAATACTATGCAGAGATAAAGAACAACAATAAATCTATGAAACATAACATGGAGGAATCTGGAAGGCATTATGCTGAGTGAAATCAGTCAGTCACAAAAGGACAAATATTTTATGAGACCATTATTATAAGAGCTTAAGAAAAGATTTAAACTTAGAAAAAAACATTCTTTGATGATTATCAGGGTGGGGGGTAGGGAGGGGGTATTCACTAATTAGATAGTAGTCAAGAATTATTTTAGGTGAAAAGAATGAGAACACACAATAGAGTGGAACTCAGCACAACTGGATTAAACCAGAAGCTAAGAAGTTTCCTGAATACAACCAAGCACTTCGAGGGACAGAATATCAGGAGCGGGGGTCTGCGGACCATGGTTTCAGGGGACATCTAGGTCATTTGGCATAACAAAATGTATTAAGAAAACGTTCTGCATCCCACTTTGATGAGTGGCATCTGGGGTCTTAATAGCTAGCAAGCAGCCATCTAAGATGCAACAATTTGTCTCAAGCCACCTGGAGCAATCATCAGCCTGAGACTGGAAGAACTAGACAGTGCCTGGTTACCACCAATGACTGCCCCAACAGGGAATACAACAGAGATTCCCTGATGGAGCAAGAGAACAGTGGGATACAGACCTCAAATTCTAGTAAAAATACCAGACTTAATGGTCTGACTGAGATTGGAGGACCCCAGAAGACATGGCGCATGGACTCTCTGTTAGCCCAAAACTAATACGGTTCCTGAAGACAAGTCTTCAGACAAAGATTAGACTGGACTATAAGATATAAAATGATACTGGTGAGGAGTATGCTTCTTAGCTCAAGTAGACACACGAGACTATGTGGACAGCTCCTGTCTAGAGGCAAGATAAGGCAGAGGGGGACAGGAGCTGGTTGAGTGGACACGGGAAATACAGAGTGGAGAGGATGAGTGTGCTATCTCATTGTGGGGAAAGCAGCTAGGAGCACATAGCAAGGCGTGTACAAGTTTTTGTATGAGAGACTGCCTTGAATTGTAAACTTTCACTTAAGGCACACACACACACACAAAAAGTGCAGAAAGAACATTAATCTAAGGCCAATTTGACCCCACTACCAAAGCAATGGTGCCCTGGTGGCACTTTGGTTAAGAGCTCAGCTCCTAACTAAAAGGTCAGCAGTTTAAATTCACCAGCCACTCCTTGGAAACCTTATGGGGCAGTTCTACTCTGTCCTATATAGTCATTTTGAGTTGGAATAGACTCCATGGCAATGAGTTTGATTTTTTTTTTACCCCAAAGCAGTAAAGGAGCATTGGTGGTATAGTGGTTAAAGCTCTTGGCTGGTAACTATAAATATGGAGGTTTGAATCCATCAGCCACTCTGTAGGAGAAAGATGTGGCAGTCTGCTTCCATGAATATTACAGCCTTGGAAACACTGTGGGACGGTTCTGCTCTGTCCTATAGGGTCACTGTGAGTCAGAATCAACTTAACAGCAATGGATTTGGTTTGCTACCAAAGCAAAAGCCCTCTGAGGGCTCTGGTTGATACTGTCTGGGTTAGGAGTTTTGCTATGACTAGTAGTGGGAACAACATAATCATCAAGTACTTACTTTTCCAAACTTAGCTCATGGCACTTTCTCTTGTACTAAATATAATCCAGTCACATAATTTGGCGCCTGGTCCTCAAAAATGCTAATTTTTCCCTTGCTTCAGTGTCTATCCCTCAAATGACTATCTCTGATTTATCTATGAGGCTCCATTTTAAGACCTACTTCTTCAGAAAGGACTTCCCAGCTCCTCTAAAGTAGGTTAGTTATTACATTTATTACTGTACCATATTAATGTGTGCTTTTGTATAAATTATATAGCTGTTTATCTCCCAAATTAAAATGTTAGTTTTATGAGGATAAGGATCAGATCACTTTTAATTAACAATAACTGTATTCTTGGTGTCTATACACAATGCCTGACGTAGAGTAGAACTCAAATGTCTCTCATTAAATGAGAAAAATAAAATATTTATTATAAAAAAAGCAAGATTAAATACTATTGGTTGTCCTTTGATTTTTCATACAAATATTTGAACATAACTGAAAAATCTGTGAAAATATTCTCTCACTGCTCATTGAATAGAATGAATAACATTATCTAGTTATGGCTATAATAAAGGTCTCCATTTTGTTAGTCTACTTTGATCTCTATTGTTATTACTTTCATGATGTATTTCTATTTTAACATTATGAATCTTTAGAAATGTGCCAGAAATTTTAATTTAATATTTAACTCAATTTTTTAAATGTTTCCGTTATTTTCATTATAAAAAAAAAATAGTTGTGGGGTCCCTTGAAATATTATGAAATTGCATATGAAGGTGTCCTAAAGTATTTTTCCTCTAACTCAGAATGTTTTTACTCCCTTAAAATTGTATATATTTTTCCTAGAACCCATAATAATTGCCTTGTCGCTTAGTTTACTAGAAAAAATATTTTTGTTGTTGTTAAAGCTGATTTAACATAAAAAGTGGTTGATTTGGCTTTTCTCATAAATTGTTATATACTGTTGTTAGCTACCATTGATTCAGGCCTCTATTAATGGCTACCTCATGCACACAGCACAATGGAATGAAAGGCCGCTTGTTCCTGTGCCAACGCCATAATCGATTGTGGATTCAGTTGTGATTCACAGGGTTTTCACTGGTTAATTTTTAGAAGTAGATCACCAGGACTTTCTTTCTGGTCTTTCATAGTCTGGAAGCTCTGCTGAAAGCTGTTCAGCATCATAGCAACATTCAAGCCTCCACTGACAGATGGGTGGTGTCTGTGCTTAAGGTGCATTGGCCAGGAATCGTACCTAGATCTCCCTCATGAAAGGCAAGAATTCTAGCACTGAAAATCCTCAATTTTTATGGAGAAATATCTAGAAGCAAAGACAAAAATATTCAGTGGTCCAGTAGCCTACAGAGTATAGTTTAGGAATCAAGTATGCTACTGGATATGTAAATGAATAATTGCCCTGAACTCGTTGCCGAAACAAACTCATTGCCATCGAGTTGATTCCAACTCAGAACGACCCTGTAGGACAGAGCAGAACTACCCCATAGGGTTTCCAAGGAGCAGCTGGTAGATTTTGGTTAATAGCCCTAGTTCTTAACCGCTGCACCACCAGGACTCCACTAATTCCCTATAAATAGACAGAAATCCTGGTGAAAGGAACTGGACAATGGCTGGTTCTTTTCAGTATATCGTAATGCACATCTGAAAAATACTTTAGGGCTTCTCCACACTTTATGTAATGTCCCATGGCAGAGTCCATAATAATTCTGCATGACTTCATAACTGGTCCTTTAGATAATTTTTAGTGTTTTCTACTGAAGCTACAACTTTTATACTTATGAAATGTTAATCTTCCAGAACCTCTGCATATTTACTTTCAAATTCATTTCTCTCAAGAGCAGATTTTTTCATCAAATTTTGTTTGTTGGTAGGATTTTTTGTTTTGTGTATGAGATGTGTGTGTGTGTGTGTTTGTGTATGAGGTGGAACATCCAGGCCTAGAATATTTCATTCTTTATTTAGTGTAAAAAAAACTGTATTTAAATATCTTCACTTTTAATACTGGTTGAGGTTAAAGACAATATCATATTGCATCTTTCAACATAATTTTTTGTGCAGAAATTATTAGCCAGTGTGATTGAAGCCTTTTTTTTGTCTTCCATCAAAACAGAAAAAACTCATTTGTCTAATTTTCCTTTCTTCTTCCTTTCTTTATATCATCATTAATTTGAAAAACAAGCACTTAAATCCTGTAGATAATAATGTAGATCACCTAGTACGTAGAAGGAAATTATATTGACATATATTGACAAAAAACTTTTAACCTTTCTTATGCACTGTCCTATGCTGAGCAAATAATCCGAGAAGCTGGACTATATGAAGAAGAATGCGGCATCAGGATTGGAGAAAGACTCCTTAACAACCTTCCTTATGCAGATGACACAGCCTTGCTTGCTGAAAGTGAAGAGGCTTGAAGCACTTACTGATGAAGATCAGAGACCAAGTCTGCAGTATGGATTACACCTCAACATAAAGAAAACAAAAATCCTCACAACCGGACTGATAAGCAATATTATGATAAATGGAGAAAGGTTGAGTTTGTCAAAGATTTCATTTTACTGGGATCCACAATCAACACATTGCATTGGGCAAATTGTCTGCAAAAAGACCTCTTTAAAGTGTTAGAAAGAAAAGATGCCAACTTGAGGACTAAGGCGCCCCTGACCCAAGTCATGCTGTTTTCAATTGCCTCATATGCATGCAAAAGTTGGATGATGAATAAGGAAGATCAAAGTAGAATTGATGCCTTTTGAGTTGTGGTGTTGGTGAAGAATATTGAATATGCCATGGACTGCCAAAAGAACGAACAGATCTGTGTTGGAAGATGTACAACCAGAATGCTCCTTAGACACAAGGATGGCGAGACTATGTCTTACATACTTTGGATGTGCTTTCCGGAGGGATCAGTCCCTGGAGAAGGACATTATGCTTGGTAAAGCAGAGGGCCAGTGAGAAAGAGGAAGACCCTCAAGGAGATGGACTGCCACAGTGGCTGCAACAATAGGCTCAAGCATAGCAACAATTGTGAGGATGACACAGGACCGGGCAGTGTTTCGTTCTGTTGTGCACAGGGTCACTATAAGTCGGAACCGACTCAATGGCACCTAACAACAGCAATACAATGCCCTAGTTGTTTACTTGAACAAAAAGAGACAGCTGTCACACTTTTTTTTTCCATTTCAAATGTCATATGGTACTTCTCAAATAATAAATGACATAATGAGATTATAATAATTCACTTATGAGCATAACTTTATTTTTTCCTATTCAATGAACTTTAATGTAAATAGCAGTTTTCTCTCTTTGTATTGAACTATTTTATCTCAATGTGAATTATAAATGCAGGCACTCATATCTTTGGCGATTTTATGCTATTGTTGTAAATACTGAATTTGTCTAATTTGACCTTTTGAAATTTTAACGGAGAGTCATTTTACCCATTTACAGTTTGCACAATCTACAATGACAAATTCCTATGAAAACATTTAATAGTCTAAAGTTTTTTTTGGGGGGGGGTTAAGGAGAGTTTTATTGTGCTCTAATCAAAATGTGGGCAGTTTGAATCCACCAGCCGCTCCTCGGAATCCCTATGGGGCAGTTCTACTCCATCCTACTGGATGGCTATGAGTTGGAATCGACTAGATGGCAATGGGTCCTTTTTTTTTTTGGCTTATCCCTGTATGTACCTTTCATATAATTAGAAAGCCAAATAGATTGATAGATCACAAATCAAACTGAGGCTTTAACCTCTATTAAAATACCTTCAGTTTCTCTATTCCTTGGTACATATTGGATATGTTTAAAAAACACACACACACACAACATTCATATGAGAAGGCATCATTTGAAGAACAACTGTTTGCTGTATAATAAATGATTACTCTAAATTTAAATGAAAGTTCTGTGGAACGGCAGGTAATAAATGACCAAGTCTGATTCCAGAATAGGCCCTCATCACAGTCATAAATAAACAAACAAAAAAAACAAACCCATTGCCTCAAGTTGATTCTGACTCAAAACAACCCTGTAGAACAAAGTAGAACTGCCCACAGGGTTTCCAAGTTTATAAATCTTTATAGAAACAAACTGCCACCTCCTCCACCCAAGGAGCAGCTGGGAGGTTTGAACCATCAGCAGCCAGGCCGGTTAGCAGCTGAGTGCTTAAACCACTGAGCCACAAGGGTTCCTTATAACTATAATGTTGTTCTTAGGTGCCATCTATTTGGTTCCAACTCATAGCAACCTTATGTACAACAGAACCAAAACACTGCCAAGTCCTGCATCATCCTCACAATCCTTGTTATGCTTGAGCCCATTGTAGCAGCCACTGTGTCAGTTGATCTCCTAGAGGGTCTTTGTCTTTTTTGATGATCCTCTACTTTGCCAAGCACAATGTCCTTCTCCAGGTACTGATCCCTCCTGACAACGTGTCCAAAGTCCTTGAGAGTAAGTTTTGCCATCCTTGCTTCTAAGGAGCATTGTGGCTGTACTTGTTCTAAGACAGATTTGTTCCTTCTGGCAGTCCATGGTAAGTTCAATATTCTTCACCAATGCCAAAATTCAAAGGCATCAATTCTTCTCTGGTCTTCCTTATTCATTGTCTAGCTTTTGAATGCATATGAGGCGATTGAAGACAGCATGCCTGGGTCAGGTGCGCCTTAGTCTTCCAAAGTGACATCTTTGTTTTCTAACACGTTGAAGAGGTCTTTTACAGTAGATTTGCATAATTCAATACATATCATTAATGATATCCCACATCCCAGGTTCTCGTCTGAATCCAACTTGAATTTCTGGCAGTTCCCTGTGGGTGTGTCGCTACAACCCTGCTTAAGTGTTCTACAGCAAAATTTTGTGTGATATATTAATGATATTGTTTGATGATTTCCACATTCTGTTGGATCACCTTTCTTTGGAATGATCACAAATATGGGTCTCTTCCAGTCAGTTGGCCAGGTAGCTGTCTTCTAAGTTTCTTGGCACAGTCGAGTGAGAACTCCAGTACTGCATCGGTTTGTTGAAACATCTCAACTGGTGTTCTGTCAATTCCTGGAGCCTTGTTTTTTGCCAAAACCTTCAGTGCAGTTTGGACTTCCTTCATCTGTACCATCAGTTCTTGATCAAATACTACCTACTGAAATGGATCGAACATTGACCAGTTATTTTTGGTATAGTGACTCTATGTATTCTTTCCATCTGCTTTTGATGCTTATTGTGTTGTTTAATATTTTCCTCCTTGAATGCTTCAATATTGCATCTCGAGGCTTCAATTTTTTCTTCAGTTCTTTCAGGTTGAGAGACATCAAGCTTGGTTTTCTAATACACGGTCTTTGTGCGTTTCATTACAATACCTTGCTTTGTCTTCTCGAGCTGCCCTTCGAAATCCTCTGTTCAGCTCATTTACTTCATCATTTCTTCCTTTTGCTTTAGGTATCTTACTTTCAAGAGCAAGCTTCCGAGTCTCTTCTGACATCCTTGTTTGCCTTTTCTTTGTTTCCTGTCTTTTTAATGACTTCTTGCTTCCTTTGTGTATGATATCCTTGATGTCATCTCACAACTCATCTGGTCTTCTGTCATTAGTGTTCAATGCATCAAATATGTCCTTGAGGTGGTCTCTAAATTCAGATGGGATATCTTCAAGTTGGAACTTTGGCTCTCATAGAATTGTTTTAATTTTCTTCACCTTCCACTTGAACTTGCCTAAGAGCAAAATTGATGGTCTGTTCTGCAGTCAGCCCCCGAACTTGTTCTGACTGATGATATTTAGCTTTTCCATTTTCTCTTTCCACATATGTAGTAGATACAATTCCTGTGCATTCCATTGGGTGAGGTCCATGTGTATAATCACTTTTTATGTAGTTGAGAAAAGGTATTTGCAATGAATAAATCCTTGATTTTGCAAAATTCTATCATGCAATCTCAGGCATTATTTCTATCACCAAGGCCATATTTTCTAACTACTTTTCCCTCTTTTTTTGTTTTCAGTTTTTATATTCCAATCGCCAGTAAGTATTAATGCATGTTGATTGCAAGTTTGATCAATTTCAGACTGTAGAAGTTGGTAAAAATCTTCAATTTTTTCATCTTTGGCTTTGGTGGTTTAGTGCATAAATTTGAATAATAGTTGTATTAATTGACCTTCCCTGTAGGCATGTGAATATATCCTATCACTGACAGTGTTGTACTTCAGGATAGGTGTTGAAATGTTCTTTTTTGATGACGAATGCAATGCCATTCCTCTTCAATTTGTCATTCTCAGCATAGTAGACCATAAGTTTGTCCTATTCAAAATGTCCAATACCAGTCCATTTCAGTTCATTAATGTCTGGAATATGAATGCTTCTTCAGTCTATTTCATTTCTGATTATTTCCAATTTTCCAAAATCATACTTTGTATATTACACATTCTTATTATTAATGAATGTTTGCAGCTTTTTCTTCTCATTTTGAGTTGTGCCACATCAACGAATGTAAGTCTTGAAAGCTTGGCTCCATCCACGTTATTAAGGTTGACTCTACTTTGAGGAGACAGTTCTTCCCCAGCGGTCTTTTAAGTGCCTTCCAACCTGATGGTCTCATCTTTCTGCATTGTGTCAGATAATGTTCCCCTGCTATTCATAACGTGTTCACTGACTATTTTTTCAGAAGTAGGCCACGAGATCCTTCTTCCTAGTTTTTCTTGGTTTGGAAGCTCAGCTGAAACTTGTCCTCCATGGGTGAACCTGCTGGTGTTTAAAATACCTGTGGCATAGCTTCCAGCATCACAGCAACACAACCACCACATTATGACAAACTAATAGACATGTAGAGATCAAGATAATAGTGCTCATTAAATCCCAAATAGCTTCAGGTTACTGTATAAAGGTTATTATCTAAATATTAGCTAACCCCCCCCCCCACTGGAGCATATGTATGTGCAGTGGTTAAGGGCTCAGCTGCTTATGAAAACGTCAACAGTTCTAATCTGCCAGCTGCTCCTTGGAAACTCTATGGGGCAGTTCTATTCTGTCCCACAGAGTTGCTATGAGTCAAAGTCAACTAGATGGCAAAGGTTTTTTTTTTTTTTTTGGACCTTGTACACACAAGAACCTAACTGGCTCTTGTACTGCATGTGACTCAGGAAGCAGGACCAACTATAACTATTGATTGTTTTTCTTTCTCATTTCTTTTTGATAAAGTTTCTTTCCAAGCTTATTACAAACTTTTGTTGTCGTTATTTTTTAACTGTGGATGTGAGTTAATCTGACTAGAAATTAGAGAAATTTAACACAAGTGCTTTAACAAGCATATTATTATAAGCGGAATTTCCGATATAAAAAAAAAATTATCGTGTAAAGCTGGGCCACTTTGCAATTTGCAGCCCTTTTACTTTTTCAACAAGGACATTTGATTAATGGTTAAAATGTCAAGTGGAGGCTTATGCATCTCAAATACCTGCTATATCATGTTCTAGCTCTATGGTCCAATATACAGTTAATGGTCACAATGTTGTCCTTGGTTCCTATGATTTGTCTCCAGTTTAACTCAACTTGTCTGGGTTTGCTGGAAGAAGTATGACTTCCTGTATCTTTTTATACTTTCAATATTACCAATCATTTATGATCTTCTATAGAAAAGAACAGAAGTCCATTTTTTCTAGTCAGGATTATCATAAAATTGCAGATTTTTTAAAGTGTTAAATTTCTTTAAGAGGCAGGTTGAGATTAAAAGTCTTTTCCTAGAAGTCTAGAATCAAAATGAGAAAGAGAAAATTATAGAAGAGCATCAAATTTGCTGCAGAGGAATTTATTTGTGAATACAGTGAAAGTCTTTGCCTGAATACCATCCATTTGGCTATGTTCAGCAGGCAAGTGGAACAAAGTGAGAATATGCAATGACTATGTAGTGAAACTCAGGCATTTAGAAAACTCTAATGAAAATTGTATGTGGAGGGAACAAAAACTATTTTAAAAAAGTTATACATTATGGAAAATGTTTGCAAAGGAAACATGAATCTCTCAGTTTCAAACACATATAATAACTCTAAAAAAATAGTCTCAAATAGCAAAAAGAATAATATAAAACAAATCATTGCAACTTTTTCTGGTGTTAAGACATATTTACTGGTATATCTATTTGGGTTTTGCTGTTGTAGTTGTTGTTAGTTGCTATTTAGTCATTTCTAACTCATGGTGACCCCATGTGTGCAGAGTAGAACTGCTCCAGAGGTATTTCAAGGCCGTGAACTTTTGGAAGCAGATCTCCAGGCCTGTCTTCCATGGAGCCTCTGGGTGAGTTTGAACTGTCAACTTTTCTACTAGTATTCAAGTGCTTAATCGTTTGCCTTACCCAGGGACTCATTTGCATTTTAGTCAGTAGGATTTAGGGATATATGAAAAATAAAGAAATAAAAGGAAGAGGGTCAAAGTCTAGAAGGTAAAGAGAAAGATAAAAGAAATAGGCTAGTTGTTACTGTATGTATAGCAGATATTGATGCCAATATCATCAATTTTAAATATATTCACATGTGAATAAAGAAGCTAAAATATGAAATTAGCAATATCAGCTACTTTTATTTACAGTTATTGGGATTTTATGTCCATGGTAAAACATTCATTTCGCCAAATGACATGCACTAAAAATTGGCATTACACACAAAGCAACAAGATATTTCTAATCTATATCCTTGCTTTTACCTGATTTCCTCAATAGCTCTTGCCCTTATTACTCTTGAGTTTCTGTAGGTAATAGTCTGTTGTGGTATCTTGGATATGATTCATGATTCACTCAAATATTCAAAACATAGAATATAAAAGAAAGGAAAGGCAATTTGAATTATGCCAGTTTTGTATAGACAAAATAGATCTTAAAATACAGCCAGGAAAGGAGGAAATACATTAGATAGAGATTTAATTTTCAATTTCATCTTCTACAGAAAAAGTAACATCTGCATTGCATCATTAAAACAAAAACAGCATCTCTGAAGAGGGTTCTGGGGGTACTTATGTTTAAATTGGAAACAGACTTCATTTTTTCTGTGATAACCTTTTGCCATATTATATCACTTCATTTTAATACATTATCATATCGTTTGTAAGATATTTCAAAGAATGCAAAACAACTCATAGAGGTATCTTAATTTTTATTTTGGAGTGAGGCAAACCAAACCAATAACCATATGTTTTGCTATTCGCCATTAATTTGCATGCAATTATATTATCCTTATGTGAATATTGATCGAGTGATTATATCCCTCAGGAATACCCCCAAAATTTCAAAATTGTAATATATTGTCACTTATATTTTCAATTTTTTCCCCAAATTATCCAAGTGGCTCATGCTTATTCACAATTTCAATTGTTCTGTGGATTTTTATTTATTTATTTTTGAGAATTCTATAACACTTCTTTATCTAAATGGACACAGCTTATTTATACAACCTATATGATTTTTTTTATATGACCTATGTTGAGGCCAGAGGTTAAAAATACCAGTAGCATCTTGGCTTATTAGATATTTTATTTTTCAATTTGTTAGCAAAGTTTCTACTCAAAAACTTACTCTTCATTTATTGGAAAATATTTTAATAATTGTTAATTGAATTTTCATGTAAAACTTTTTACTTTCTTGCAATTAGTCAAGAAAGAGCCAGTGATTCCCTATGAATGAATTTGAATCTACATTAAAGTGCTAATTGTCTACTAATTGGTAAAGTATAAACAGAAACAAAAAATAACCTGAAATATGGCAAGGGAAGAGAGTTGCCAGACAGTAAACTTGCTTCGACTATAGCCATCCTGCAGATGTTGAACCTTAGATAGAATGTCAAATCGTTAGGGTTTTCTACCAGATCGACTAAAGCCTATTAAACCAAACCTGTTGCTGTCAAGTTAATTCCGACTCATAGCGACCCTACAGGACAGGGTAGAACTGATCCATAGGGTTTCCAAGAAGTGCCTGGTGGATTCAAACTGCTGACCTTTTGGTTAGCAGCCGTAGCTCTTACCCACTACACCACCAGGGTTTCCACCAAATTGACAAGAAGGTTAGATCAGGGATACTGCCATTAGAAAGCAATTGACTCTACTTGCCTTGGCTTCAATATGAAATTTTGATAGCTGAAGACTAGTGACAAGAATGGGCTCTCATGGAGGTTGACTTACCCTGTATCCTACCAACAAACTGGATTTCAACAAATTATACATAGCGAAAATCACTCAAAACCCATTTCTTTAGTTCACCTTCCAAAGTCATTGATTATTAAAAGCAATAAACATAAAATTTATAACAATGTAAAGGGAGAAATTTATGTCAATGTAAAGGGAGAAACACAATCAATTTACTTAATTTAAAAGACAAGAAGTCAAAATGACTGCTCAGAGGTTATATCCCTGGAACTGACCCCAAAGAAATATTTCACTTCTGGTACTTGAATATCGTCCTCCGTAATATTCCCACAACAAATCTAACATGTTTCAAAGGATATATTCTTAAAACATTCCTCGTTATAGAGTCCTGATAAAGTAGTAGAGCATAGTTTAGTAAAAGCAGCATTGAGCTCTCGAAACAATGTACAGCAGGATAAGTATATATGTCTTTGATGACTCAGGTTAATTTAAGGACACTTGGAATTGAAGTTAACTGCAACGGTTTTGGATAGAGATTATACAAGAATGGTTAAGCCTCATGATATTTAAGAAATATCCTGGGATATTATTAATCTTTTCTGTCCCTCTGGTGAGTTTAGAGAGGTGATATGTTCAAAGACATACTACTTGGAAAGTATTTGTAATGCAGATGACCTCTAATGCCATTTAAGTGAGGCCCAATTAGGATTGGTATCCTGTGATGACAGTGACCTAGTTCATGAAAGAAAGATGCTTAAATAGAATATCATACGCACCTACCAACTGGGTTGGCCAGGCCAGAAAGAATGTACAAGTTCTTGTGGAGAACTTTTTCCTCAAGGAAAAAAGAAAAAAAAAAAGAAAAAAAAGAGGGAGGGAAGGAGTTCAGTTGAAGACATATTGAGCTTTCATGGGAGACTCCATATTCTGCTCTGTAGAACACGACAGCATCAGTTCTAGCCTAGGAGACTTTGTTTTTCACTGTGCTATCAAATGATTCGACTCAACAGCACTGGGTACTGGTATCAAATGATTATCTCAGACATAATAATGCCCCCACTTATGTAATGTTTACTTCAGGTAATGTTACTCTCTCTTGATTTTCCACACAATTTACTTATAAAAGTCAACTACTGATTGAGTTAATTTGTTGTGTAAATCTGTTAACTATAAATCAACACAAAATTGAATAATATCTACCAAAGCGTGTACAGAAAGGTTTGGAATAGCCTATTTGAAGTCATATTTTCATATGGCCAATTATCTGCTTTTTTTTTAAATAATAAAAGCAAAATATTCTCATACAGATGAATTCATTTTCCTGTTTTCTATAGGCTAATATAGGTAGAAGGACATCATGTTTCTTATCCAAAGGAACGTAAGGAAGTGGGAATGTAACAAGTCCCTATATTACTCACATTGTTTAATCGGTCAACATTCTATTTTCTTTAATGTTAACTCAGTGGTACCCTTTCTGCAAAAGCCTATGGAACAATCAATATACTGTTATTTTATTTCTTCATTATTATTTTTATTGAAATTTATCTTCAAAACCACAAAACAGAGTTATTAGTTGTCACATCCTAAAATCTATTTTTAGGTCAGAGTATTTGAGAAATTGTCTTGAAATTTTTACTGAGGATCAAAGTAGCATATATTTTATTTGGATAAGTTAGACCACCCATGACTTCCAACCAAACCAAACCCAGTGCTGTTGAGTCGATTCCGACTCATAGCAACCCTATAGGACAGAGTAGAACTGCCCCATAGAGTTTCCAAGGAGTGTCTGGCAGATTTGAACTGCCAACCCTTCGGTTAGTAGCTGTAGTGCTTATCTACTACTCCACCAGGGTTTCCACCCATTACTTTAAAAAAAGGGCCCAAAATGTTGGATAGGATCCCTGGTAATGCAGTGATGAAAGCACTTGGCTGCTAATTGAAAGACTGACAGTACGAACCCACCAGCCCCTCCTTGGGAAAAAGATGTAGCAGTCTACTCATGTAAAGATTTACAGCCTTGGAAACCCTGTTTGGCAGTTCTGCTCTGTTCCATAGGGTCACTGTGAGCTGGAATTGACTCAACGGCAATGCTTTGTTTTTGTATTTCATGTTGGATGGAATGCCATCTGGCCTCATCTGAATGGATGTAGAGTAGATCTAGAGTGGCCTGAAAGTCAATGTGTTTCGGAACAACTCTCTAGACTGAAAATAATTCTGAAGTATTGTTTTTACTAGAGCTTTTAATAACTTGAAACATATGCAGGGAATCGGTCTGGAAGATTTGATGTGGCTGATCTCTGCATGTAATAATAAGTTAAATTTTCTGATTGTCCACTGCAATATAGGATGTCATGGTCTAACTTTCTGAAGGCATGCCTGTTTAAATGTGCTACTGTTCTTTAATCTTATTTTTAGGTAAAACAGCAAAATCCGTTATCTATCTATCTGTATACACATACATAGGTACATCAATGCATATATCTCTATATAACTACTTTTGAATCTGCACAGAGGGAAAAATTATGAAGAAATCAAGACAGAGACTGTATACACATACACAGGTACATCAATGCATATATCTCTATATAACTACTTTTGAATCTGCACAGAGGGAAAAATTATGAAGAAATCAAGACAGAGACTATTGGAATTTTTAAGATTTATACATATAAAGAAACCTGGTGGTGCAATGGTGAAGTGTTCAACTGCTAACCAAAATATCGAGAGTTAGAATCCACCCAGTGGCTTCCTATGAGAAAGACCAGATGATCTGCTCCCATAAAGATTATAGCCTTGAAAACTCTATGGGGCAGTTCTACTCTGTCACATGGGATCACAATTAGTTAGAAATAGACTTTCTTGCACATAACAAGAACAACATACACGTATATTCCATATATTTATGCAAATAAAACACACCTTCTGCATTTGTTTGCTGGCTGCACTCTCCCCCCACAAAACACACTTGCAAGCACACTATGCTAATCCACAGCAACATGTGACAAAAATAAACTGGCATTGAGATACCCATGAAAATATCTCATGGTGGGAGAGAATGGCTGAAAAACAAATGCAGAAGGCATGCATTATTTGTGTAAAAATAAGGTATGTTTTACATATATACATATATATATATATACACACAAATACGTGTAAGTATATGTATATATACATATGTATATATATATATATACACACATGTATGGAAACCCTGGTGGTATAGTGGTTAAGAGCTACAGCTGCTAACCAAAAGGTTGGCAGTTTGAATCCACCAGGTGCTCCTTGGAAACTCTATGGGGCAGTTCTACTCTGTCCTATCCAGCCGCTGTGAGTCAGAATCGACGGGACGGCAACTTTTTTTTTTGTTTAATATACGTGCATATACATATTTAGTTAAATTTTATACAAATCCTACACAATGTCATCTTTTGCCAATTGCTTGCTTTGTGAAGTGTTCTAGAGCCGAGACGCTAGGTTATTAGAAGGAAGATATGATTTCCTTGTATCTCATCATAAATTTCCACAATCAGACTGAGAGGTGTTAGAGGAGAAATAGGTAGAATTTCATTTCTGAGGCTGCTTTCTCAGGTAGAAAGATGGAGAACTTTTTTTTTTACCTCTCTTTTCATGTTCCATCCAGAATATGAACCTATTAGAGACAAGCATTATGACTTTCTTCTTTATTTTAAACATAAATTCTAGCTCATAATGTGCACTTACTAAATATCTGTTGAATAATTTAAATGAATAGAAGTTTATTGTCATAGTAGCTTTCACATTAATTATGGGTTTAAAATAACTGGCTTTTCCAAAGTCTTATTTTGATATTAATGATATAGTTCAATAAAACCAAAGGAAAAAAATCTAAGATGATAAAACACATTGTGGTACTTACTTCACATATGTATTTTGTTACTAGTTTGGAAGAGATGAGAGACCAATTTATGTACTTACACCAGTATTCCTGGGATGATCAGACCCCTCCCATCACCATCAAAATAAGAAGCTTATATGAGGGTGGAGAGGGAGGGAGAGGGGGATTCACTAATTAGATAGTAGACAAGAACCATTTTAGGTGAAGGGAAAGAAAACACACAATACAGGAGAGGTCAGCACAACTGGACTAAACCAAAAAAAAAAAAAAGACGTTTCCTGAATACAACTAAATGCTAAGAAGACCAAAGTAGCTGGGACGGGTGATCTGGGGACAATGGTTTCAGGGGACATCTAGGTCAATTGGCATAACAAAATGTATTAAGAAAACGTTCTGCATCCCATTTTGGTGAGGGGCGTCTGGGGTCTTAAACACTAGCAAGCAGCCATCTAAGATGCACCAACTGGTCTCAACCCACCTGGAGCAAAGGAGAATGAAGAACACCAAAGACACAAGGTTAATATGAGCCCAAGAGACAGAGGGCCACATAAAGCAGAGACTACACCAGCCCGAGACCAGAAGAACTAAAAGGTGCCCGGCTACCACCTATGACTGCCCTGACAGGGAATAACAGCAGAGAATCCCTGATGGAACAGAACAGTGGGATGCAGACCTCAAATTCTCATACAAAGACCAGACTTAATGGTCTGACTGAGACTAGAGGGACTCCAGAGGTCATGGTCCCTGGACCTTCTGTTAGTCCAAAACTGGACCATTCCTGAAACCAACTCTTCATACAGGGATTGGACTGGACTATAAGACAGAAATGATACTGGTGAGGAGTGAGCTTCTTGGCTCAAGTAGACACATGAGACTATGTGGACAGCTCCTATCTGGAGGTGAGATGAGAAGGCAGATGGGGACAGGAGCTGGTTGAATGGACATGGGAAATAGAGGGTGGAGAGGAGGAGTGTGCTGTCTCATTAGGGAGAGAACAGGTAGGAATACATAGCAAGGTGTGTATGAGTTTTTGTATGAGAGACTGACTTGATTTGTAAACTTTCACTTAAAGCATAATGAAAAATAAATAAATAAAGCTTATTTCAAAGGTAGTGAGACCATTCTAGGCTGTATTCTTCCATACTTAGGTTGGAAGCTTCTAGAGATTTTGATCTGTCGAGTGGTCATTATGTATATATGCATGTATTTGTGGGTTATTTTACCTCTTTTTCATTCCTGTTCAAATGTAAGGATTCTGCTGGGCTGAGATAAACAGCCTCACTATTTATCATACCACTTATCTTTTACTACGATTTAAGTTGTTAAAGTCAATATAAAATATTCACAGATGGTTCTTCTCTGAGTGTTTGAAACATTTCCTCCTCCTACACTGATATTGACAAGGTAACACTCATATTTTGTTTTTGTGATTTATCTAAGGCTTTTAGCCTAGAGAACTCCTGTCTTTCTCAAATGTAATGTCAAAGATGTTTTAATAGTAATAAATGGTGATCGTTGTGCTTAAATTTATTCTTTTTAAAATAATATCCTTTCCTTTTTTTATTTCTTGACTAATCAGTGCCCAGTTATCTAAATGGTAATTTTCATATCTGTCATTTTGCCTACAGCTAAATTTATCTGGGCCTTTTTTTTTTTTAAATAGCCTTCTTTTCTAAGCTTTGGATATAGAGAGGGGTCATTGAGAAATGGACTTCAGATATTATCAATCATATATTTCCTTTACCTATTTTTATAATACCAGTGTAAATATTTCCATATTTTCCCTTTCCATTGATATGAAGAATATCTTCTCATTCTCAATTTTGCTCAAATCATTAATAAATAATCAGACTGTATAAGCATTTTTGGTCACACAATTTCAACACTAAATTACAGGAAATTTTTGAAAGTCTTGGAAACAGGCTAATATAATGCTTAACAGTCATTATTAGAATCCAAGCTGGGTTCAGTTCCCAGACTTCATTAGTTATAAAACATTAGGCAAGAGAAAATAATTTATTTGTGTCTAAGTTTCTCTATATTTAAAATGGAGATAATAATATTAACTGCAGCACCATTGTCACCAAGGTGTTAAAATATTTATGTAACATTGCACAATATAATGCAGGTAGTCAATTTGCTTGGTGTATAGAAATATTTAATGCACGGTTCTCATGAATTGTATAAGATGCAATGGAAAATACCTAAAAAAAAAATGTTGTATTGTCTTATAAAAAAAGACAATTTTTTTTTCTTGTGGATTTACTAAATACATATGCTATCATTACGATCTCAAAGTATGTCAATGACATCATGTATGAATATCATATTTTGATCTCTAACACCTGTTATATCTCTGAAAATATTTAAGTATCTAATTATATGATTTATTAAAGAGAGACCCCACATATGTTCCGAGTTTTTTGTGTTGTTAGGTACAGCTTTTCATCTGTGGGAACAATGTGGTAATATTTCTGATTAAAGTTAAAAATCTTTGTCAGGGAAGTCACTTTAATGTAAAGTTCTGGAGAGATTTATTTTTAATTAATCAATAGGGCACACTGTGTTTGTCTGCAGGAGTAAAAATGGAAAGACTGAAAGTAGTTAAATCATTTCAGCCACGTTTGGTGGTGGTATGCTGTTTTAATCTCAAAAAAGACTTAACATTTAAATCTATGTACTTGGTTTTGAAAGATTATCTGATTGGAAATGTAAACAGGAAATATTTTCCATTCTCATTTCAATAATTTTCTGTGAGTAAACTTTATGATAATAGAATATAATGCAGTCTCTCCTTCCACTGATCCAGGGGATGACTATGTGGTGCCATCCAGCTTCTACCTGCCCTGCTGCTTTTTGACCTCCTACAAATCAAGGAGTTGTTAGAGGGTAAGAATTAAAGACCTAGGAAAGACCATGGATGCTTGTTAATAATTTCCCTGGAAAAGACAGATGTTTGTAGCAGTAATATGTTTAAACAATAACCCAAGCAAGTACTATGTGTTACCAAAAGTAGTTAAAAATAAAAAAAGAAACAAAAAACACTAAAAGTTAAAAAAAACAAGTCTCTTTTAAATATCCTTCAATCCCAAGACTCTTTTTAGAATTAAAATTTCTTTATACTTTATTATAAAATTCTACATTTGTCTACTCATAGTGACCTTATGTGCAACAGAATGAAACACTGCCCAGTCCTATACGATCTTCACAATCATTGCTATGTTTGAGCCCATTGTTACAACCACTGTGTCAGTCCGTCTCATTGAGAGTCTTCGTCTTTTTGGCTGACCCTCTACATTACCAAACATGACATCGTTCTCCAGGGACTGATCCCTCCTGATAGCATGCCCAAAGTATGTGAGATGTAGTCGTGCCATCCTTGCTTCTAAGGAGCACTCTGGTTGTACTTCTTCTAAGACAGACTTGTTGGTTCTTTTGGCAGTCCTTGGTATAGTCAATATTCTTCACCAACACCATAACTCAAAGACCTCAATTCTTCTTCAGTCTTCCTTATTCATGGTCCAGCTTTTGCATGTGTATGAGGTGACTGAAAACACCATGGCTTAAAGTGACATCTTTGCTTTTTAACACTTTAAAGAGGTCTTTTGCAGCAGATTTGCCTAATGCAATGCATCTTTTGATTTTTGATTAGTATTTCTATGGATGTTGATTATGGATCCAAGTAAAATAAAATCCTTGACAACCTCAATCTTTAATCTTTCCTCTGTTTATCATGATGTTGTTTATTGGTCCATTTGTAAGGATTTTTGTTTTTGTTATGTTGAGGCGTAAGGTGATAAGCATTACTATAAGTATATACCCAAGACACTCAAATTGGATAGTTCTATTCAAGTGGGTTAATACAAATAGGTGTAGGTAATGAGGTATTTGTAATGAAGCCTCTCTCTGTGGAAGAGGAAAACTTCCATTACAAAAAAGTAAGACCGCAAAAACCAAGATATTTCCTGGTAGAGGGAGAAATATGTTTTCTTGTATGACTATACCTTACCCAGTGGACATTTAAATAGATGAGGGAATAAATTTTAGCATACAAGAACAGTGATTTATCTGAGGATCAAACCTGTTCACATGGAGACAGGGCTCCCGGTGAATAGCTACTTCATCTGTACAGGGCTCTCTGGAGGCTAAACTTGGCCATGCTCCTGAACCAAAAGTAGGACAGATGGATGCCCTGGGTTTATCCCCCCACCTCAACTTCTCTTACTATGTGAGCGTTAATGAGGGAGAACTGGGAATTCACTATATTAAATAAGGTAGTTATAATTTATTTATTTGACCTAAGGACTACGGGAGGTATTTAGGACAGTGGTCCCTGTTAAAAGACTGTCCCCCTGCATTTCTCAAGAATATGTGACTCTCACAAGCTTAGTGAGTCCTATCAGAACATCAAGATATTCAACACTTCCACATAACTAGAATAGTAATTAAGATATAAGGTATTCTTTAAGATGAACACTTGCATTATTATTCAAAATGAATTTTCATGTGGGACCCTAATTTGCTGTTTATATTTCTATTCTTATATATGCACACTGGACCCATTTTTGAACATTATAATATGGTAACTCCGGAAATCAGATGCTTATCCCTACCATGGATTGCTTTTTATTGCTTGTAGAGGTGTATATTCATCTGTTTATATAGTCAATTTTTCAGACTACTTTTCTAATGCCTATATTACTTATTGTGTGGTCCATGAAGTTTCTGTTCCTTTCTCTCTACAGTCAGCCTGTGATCTGAAAAAAATGTACTTAAATGTGTGGATGCCCCCCAAAATGTGTGTAGTTCTCTTTAGATCTTCTGATAGACCCTGTCAGTGAAAATGCTTTGTACAAAGATTTCAAAACAAAGGCAGGATCTTTGCCAGTTCCACAGGGAACTGCCAGACCATCAAAAACACGCAACATTAAATTTTTGTAGGACAACGTCCTTACACTCCATTTTGATACCACACATTCATTATAAAAATACAGGCTTCTTGTCCTAACGGCTGTTGAAAGACTGAGGAACGGGGAGTGACAGCTGGTTCATGTACTCTGCTCTCTTATTGAAATTCAGCATCCTCTCCTTTTTCAATGAATACTTCCCAGTTGCTGTAAGAGTCTGCTCAGGCTACAGAGTTTTGGAATAGTAGATTTTTTTTTTTTTCCCATCGTCTTTTGTTTATTTGGTGGAAAGGCCAACCCCAGAAGCTTCCTACTCCACCATTCTGTGACCTCACTCCATGTTATTTATCTTACTTGTTCAATGTTGAAACAATTATCCCATTTAGCATTTTTAATCCAGATTGTACTGTGAAAGGATGAAAAATGTCTGCTTTCCCCCCGATTTATAAACTTATATTAGTTTACCTCTCTAAAATCTGCAAACATTTTTTTCAAGACTTTTCAAGAGTTCACTAATATTCTTCTCATAGTACTTTCACCTTCTGCCCACTGTCTGATCCAAAGTCAATTCCAAATTTATAGGTATTTGTTATGATTGTAGCTCACTTGCATGGATCAAAGTCTGTATTAGTTATCTGTATTAGTTAACAAATTATCCCAAAGCTAACTGAGAAGATAACAAACAATTGTTATATCATTGTTTCAGTGGACAAAAATATGAGTACAGCTTAGCTGTGTGGCCCTATAATGTGGCTGCATTCAGAATGTCAATGTGGGATGCAATCATCTATAGACTCTAACAGGGCTGCACAATCTGGTACCAAGATGGCTTTTTCACATAACTATTGGTAAGAGTCCAGGTCACTGGTTATTATTGCTTATCAAAATCCTTGCTGCCATGTAGAGCCATGCAATGCAGAATTTCTTCTATTTTTAATAGAATCTACTTTTTATCACCACTTCTAATGCCAACTGTCTTAGGTACTCCAATAATCAGATTCTGAGACCAGTATTGATACTGGTAATATACTGGAAAGTGCAGTTAATATTAATAGGGATGCTGTGAACTGATATACAAAAGAAAAGAAAAATAATAAAATTCACAGTTTAAGACTAGCTTTCATATTGAGTAACTAGAGAATAATTCTGCCATAAAACTCTGGTAAATGGTGCCTAACACACTTCAGAAATATCCCATCTGAAGGGTGAAAAATTTAGTGTAATTTTACAACCACTGCAGAGGTTCACTGGTTGAGGAATGCTCCTGGGAAGCATTCATTCTTTGACATACACTTAAAGGGAACCATGGTTTTTCATAGTAAGGGGGTAAAATATCCTTGTACCTAGAAATGTGGATGCTTGCAGTTGAAAATGAGTTAAGCACCAGGAAAGGCCTGACAAATTATGGGTGCTGCACCGAGTTGTTTTTTTTTTGTTTTTTTTTTTTACCTAACATGAGAACATTTGAGAATCACCTTGAAAATTGCTTTACTTAGCTTTATAAACTTGATTCAAACAGAGATATTTTAAAAAATGTAAAATATAATTTTCTTTCCCTCTGATGCTATGATGAGATGAATATTTTGCTTTCAACGGCTAGAGAGTGGTCTGCATGAATATAGCCACATGGGTATATATATATATATAGTGTGAAATATCCTGAGGTGATGTATCAAAGACCTTTTTATATAAATGATATGATCAGTTTTTTGGTTGATATTAAGACATAACTTTAAGTCAAATATAGTTAGCTCAGTTTATTTATTTTCACACGGAAATTTTATGAAGCTGAAGGAAAAACGGAAAGCTAGTCTGGAATACAGGATATATTCTTGAAATAGTACATCATGCTTTGAAAAATGTATACTTTGATGGAGTCGTTGAGTATTTCTCTAGACCCAATAGTCAGGCAGCAACAAATAGAAGATGTGAGTCTATTTCACTTTCTACTTATATTGGGCCCCAAAGCACAATTCCACATAATGGCTGTCTGAATTATATCTCTGGACACTCCCAACCAACCATTATGCTTCTCACACCCCATGTCTTTCACAGAGTATGTTATGGGAAGACATTTCAGTCAAATGATCCTTAGAATCTATAGTCCATTTACTTTCACTAGCCAGTATAGATTTTATTCTGATTTCAGTAAAAGGATAAGTGGACTAATACGCTAATATTTTCCACCATATTTAAAATATCTTATTGCATTATACATTAATTCACAACAGTAAACTACTCTCCTTTCTTTAAAAGTAAAGTAAGAAATGGACTCAGGTGAAGGAAAAAAAATCAAAACAACAATAAGAAAAACCTCTAAGATAGGTACTTTATAGCCTATCTAAAAGCAATCAGTGGGATCACAAAATATATATTTAACCATGTAAAACAGGAATATTATTGAAGACTTTTCCACTCATTATTACTATTACTGGAGCCCTGATCAGTTACAGTGGCATCCAAAATGTCACCAGGGTTATATGGTGCAGAAGAGAGATCATTCTTACTTAGAAAATATTGTGGACTTTATTAGTTTTGGAACACATCCAAACTCCACATAGTAAGAAATACTGTGTCTCAGACCTAGTTCACAGAATTAATTTTCCATGAAATGTACTATCTGTAACTTCAACTACACATGACAACAATATTTCCTCTTATCTCTAAATTTTCTTAATGTCCAATATTATATCAACTCACAACCATTACTGGTAGTAATGAATTACATAAAGAGGAATTAAAAGTGAACTTGTGATATTTATCATCAATAATCTCATCTGAAAATATTTTCTGTTTTTGAGGAATTTGGTTGACATATAAAGTAATACTTCTCAAACTTCCAGGTGGATTATGATAATTTGGGCATATTAAGATGAGAAATTTAACTCACATATAATATTTGTCCTCAAACTACCAATATTTACTAAACTTACAACAAATATGATGATTGAATAGATTCAGCATTAACACAAACAAGGAATGGTAAGAGGTTTGATTATTATAATGGATTAGTAAACATACCATTAAAACTTAAATTTGACAGTACCACTCATCTATCAGATTGCCATACTGTGGTGACTTGTGTGTTGCTGTGATGCTGGAAGTGATGACGTCAGTATTTCAAATACCAGCATGGTCACCCATGGTGGAAAGGTTTCAGTGGAGCTTCCAGAATAAGACAGACTAGGAAGAAAAAACCAGAAGGCTACTTACAAAAAAAAAAAAAAAAAAAATTGGCAACCGAAAACTTTATGAATAGCAGCAGGGGAAGATAAGCCCCTCAGGTTGGAAGGCATTCAAAATAGAACTGGGGAACAGCTAACTCCTCAAAATAGACTCAACATTAATGACATGGATAGAGTAAAGCTTTTGGGGCCTTCGTCTGATGTGGCATGACTCAAAATGAAAAGACACAGCTGCAAATATCCTTTAATAATTGGAATTTGGAATGGAAGAAATATAAATCTAGGAAAATTGGAATTCATCAAAATGAAAGGAAACACATAAAGATCAATATCCAATGAGTTAGTGAGCTGAAATGGCCTTCTTGTTGCTGTTAGGTGCCATAGAGTTGGTTCCAACTCATAGCACAACAGAATGAAACACTGCCTGGCCCTGTGCCATCCTCACAATTGTTGCTACACTTGATCCCATTGTCGCAACCACTGTGTTAATCCATCTCATTGAGGGTCTTCCTCTTTTTCGCTGACCCTTTAGCACACAGATTGAATAGCAAAGGTAAAAAAGATATGACCCTAACCCACACCTTTTCTGACTTTAAAACATGCAGTATCCCCTTGTTCTGTTTGAACAAGTGCCTCTTGAACCATGTACAGGTTTCTCATGAGCACAATTAAGTGTTCTGGAATTCCCATTCTCCACATTATCCATAATTTGTTATGATCCACACAGTCGAATGTCTTTCATAGTCAATAAAACACAGGTAAACATCCTTCTGGTATTCTCTACCTTCAGCCAGGACCCATCTGACATCAGCAATGCTATCCCTGGTTCCACATTCTCTTCTCAATCTAGCTTGAATTTCTGGCAGTTCTCTGTTGGTATACTGCTGCAGCCGCTTTTGAAAGATCTTCAGCAAAATTTTGCCTGCGTGTGATACTAATTATATTGTTTGATAATTTCCGGATTTGGTTGGATCACCTTTCTTGGGAATAGGCATAAATACGGATCTCTTCCAGTCGGTTGGCCAGGTAGCTGTCTTCCAAATTTCTCGGCATAGATGAGTGAGCACTGAACACTTCCAATATGCGTCCGTTTGTTGAAACATTTCAATTGGTATTCCGTCGATTCCTAGAGCCTTGTTTTTTGCCAAAGCCTTCAGAGACGCTTGCACTTATTCCTTCAGGACCATTGGTTCCTGATCCTATGTTACCTCTTGAAATGGTTGAATGTCAACCAATTCTTTTTGGTATAGTGATTCTGTGTATTCCTTCCATCTTCTTTGGTGTTTCCTGTGCTGTTTAATATTTTGCCAGTCGAATCCTTCAGTATTGCAACTTGAGGCTTGAATTTTTTTCAGCCTGAGAAATGCTGAGCATGTTCTTCCTTTTTGGTATTCTATATCCAGCGCTTTGCATATGTCATTATAATATTTTGCATTGTCTTCTGGAAAGGCCCTTGAAATCTTCTGTTCAGCACTTTATCATTTTTATCCTTTTGCTTTAGCTACTTGAACCTCTTCTGACATCCATTTAGGTCTTTTCTTTGTCTCCTGTCTTTTTAATAACCTCTTGCTTCCTTCATGTATGATGTCCTTGATGCCATTCCACAATTGGTCTGATCTTTGGTCATTAGTGTTCAACATGTCAAATCTATACTTGAGATGATCTCTAAATTTAGGTGGGATATACTCAAGGTTGTACTTGGCTCTAGTGGACTTGTTCCAATTTTCTTCAGCCTCAACTTGAATATGTGTAATTGGTGGTCTGATCTGCAGTTGGCCCCTGGCCTTGTTCTAATATTCTCTTTCCACAGATGTAATTGATTTGATTCCTGTGTATTCCATTTGATGAGGCCCATGTGTATAGTCCTCATTTATATTTATTAAAAAAGGTATTTGCAATGAAGAAGTCATTGGTCTTGCAAAATTCTGTCACGTGATCTCCAACATCATTTCTATCACCAAGGCCATATTTTTCAACTACGGATCCTTCTTCTTTGTTTCCAACTTTCACATTCCAATCACCAGTAATTATCAGTGCATACTGATTGCATGTTCCATCAATTTCAGACTGCAGAAGTTGGTAAAAATCTTCAATTTCTATATCTTTGACCTTAGTAGTTGGTACATAAATTTGAATAATAATAGTATTAACTGGTCTTCCTTTACCTAACCTTTATGGATATTGTCCTATCACTGATGGCATTGTGCCTCAGGCTAGATCTTAAAATGTTCTTTTTGGTAATGAATGCAATGCCCTTCCTCTTCAAGTTCTCATTCCCGGCATGGTAGACTATATGTTTATCTGATTCAAAATTGCCAATACCAGTCCATTTCAGCTCACTAATGCCTAGAATATTGATCTTTATGTATTCCATCTCATTTTTGAAATAAAATGACCTGGCTTTAGCCAATTTGAATCAAGCAATCATATGGGCTACTACACCAAGGATGACAAATTGAAGAGGAATGGTGTCACATTCAACACCAAAAGAAATTTTGAGGTCTTTGTTGAAGTACAACTCTGTCAGTGATAGGTTGTATCAACACTCCTACAAGGAAGACCAGTTAATACAACTATTATTCAAATTTATCCACCAATCACTGATGCCAAAGATGAAGAAATTAAAGACTTTTACCAACTGCTGCGGCCTGAAATTGATCAACCATGCAATCAGGATGCATTGATAATTACTGGCGTTTGGAATGCAAAAGTTAGAAGCAATGGAGAAGGATCCTTAGTTGAAAAATATGGCATCGGTGATAGAAATGATTCTAGAGATTGCAGAATTCAATTCTGCAAGACTAACAATGTATTCACTGCAAATATCCTTTTTTTAACAATATAAACGGTAGCTAGACATGTGGACCTCACCAGATGGAATACATAGGAATCAAATTCACTACATCTGAGTAAAGAGACAATGGAAAAAGCTCAACATCTTCCATGAGAACAAGGTCAGGAGTGGACTGTGGAACAAACCATCAGTTGCTCATATGGAAGTTTAAGTTGAAACTGAAGAAAATTAAAACCGATGCATTGAATACTAATAACTGAAGGCCTGATGAGTTGTGGAATAACATCAAGGACATAAAACATGAAGAAAGCAAGAGGTCATTAAAAAGACAGGAAAGAAAGACCAAAATGGATGTCAGAAGAGACTCCGAAATTTGTTCTTTTACATAGTGTAGCTAAAGGGAATAGGGAATAGAAGAAATTATGAAGTAAAAGAGTTGAACAGAAGATTTCAAATGGTGGCTCAAGAAGCCAAAGTAAAGTACTATAATCATATGTGCAAACACATGTAGTTAGAAAACCAAAAGGGAAGAGCCCACTCAGCATTTCTCAAGGTGAAAGAACTGAAGAAAACATTCAAGCCTTGAGTTACAGTATTGAAGGATCCTATGGGCAACTTCTGAACAATGCAGGGAGCATCAAAAGAAGATGGAAAGAATAACCATCATTGTACTAAAAAATAATTGGTCTACATTCAACCATTTCAGTAGATAGCATATGATCAAAAACTGATGGTATTGAAGGAATAAATTCAAGTTGCCCTGAAGGCATTGGTGAAAAACAATTGACGAAATGGCAGTTGAAATGTTTCAACAAACAGATGCAATGTAGGAAGTACACACTCCCCCATGCAAACAAATTTGGAAGACAGCTACCTGGACAACCAACTGGAAGATATCCATATTTGTACCCATTCCAAAGAAAGGAGATCCAAGAGAAAGTGGAAATTGTGAACAATACCATTAATATCACACAATTAAAATTTTATTGTAGACAATTACAAAACGGTTGCAACAGTACATCAACAGGAAACTGCCAGAAATTCAAGCTGGATTCAGAAGAGGACTTGGAACCAGTGATAATATTGCTAATGCCAGATAGATCTTGGCTGAAAGCACAGAATACCAGGAAGATGTCTATCTGTGCTTTACTGACTATGCAAAAGCATTAGACAGTGTGCATCAAAATAAATTATGGATAACATTGTGAAGAATGAGAATTCTCGACCACTTAATTGTGCTCGTGCAGAACCTGTGCATAGACCAAGAGTCAGCCTTCCAAACAGAACAAGGGAATACTGTATGGTTTAAATTGGGAAAGGCAGTTGTCAGGGTTGTATCCTTTCACTATGCCTACTCAGTCTGTATACTGAGCAAATAATCCCAAAATCAGGACTATATGAAAAAGAATGTGTTATCAGGATTAGAGGAAGTCTTATTAACAACCGGCAATGTGCAGATGACACAACCTTGCTTAGAGGAAGCAAAGAGAACTTGAAGCACTTACTGATGAAAATCACTAGGGATCACACCTCCACATAAAACAAAAATCTACACAATGGGACCAATAAGCAACATCATGATAAATAGAGAAAATATTGAAGTTGTCAAGAATTTCATAATCAGTGCTCATGAAAGCAGCAGTCAAGAATTAAAATTGGGACATCCAGCAAACATGGCACCATAGGCAGAAGCACCACACTGTCCCTCCACAGCAAAGACCCAAGAAACTGAGTAAAACAGAGACAAACATCAATCCTGGAACTTGAAGTGTTAAATGAAAAGATAAAGAACTCAGCCAAGCGCCAAGTGAAATAAGAAACTGAAAGAGAACAGAGAGTGAGGAAAGATATATGTGGAGGTCCCTGTCAGGTAACACAGCAGAGATTCACCTTCTTGGACTCCTGCCAGAGATTAGCAGACAGGGAGCAGGGGAAAGCAGCTTCATGGAGCTCCCAGCAGGAGACAGAGCACCTGGTAACCAGTGATACACACTTTCCCACCCCCCCATCTTTTCCATGCTGCTGTACCTCCAGGCTTTCTGGCTGGTTGTGGTGGCTTGGTTGACCAGGAAGTGCAGCATCTGTGCCGCTTGGATTCACCCTACCCACATTGGAGATTGGTGGACAGGATGTACAGGAAAGCAGCTTCATGAAGTTGCCAGCCTACTCAGACATAACAAACAAAGCAAAAAAAAAAAAAAAGGACAAAACAAATAGATCTACAATCAAAAAACAAAGAAAATAACTACTGAATGTCCTGAAGACAGCAGACAATATCAAAACATAAAAAAAAAGGATAGGATGGCTTCAGCCACATCCATAATAACACATCAGATCACTTTCTAGTAGATGAAAAGGCACTAGAACTACCTGACCAAACCAAAAACCAAACCCAGTGCCATTGAGTCGATTCCAACTCATAGCGACTCTATAGGACAGAGTAGAACTGCCCCATAGAATTTCCAAAGAATGCCTGGTGGATTCGAACTGCCGACCCTTTGGTTAGCAGCCATGACACATAACCACTACGTGACCAGAGTTTCCAAAAAATCTGACAGGGAATTCAAACCTTTAATATTCTGAGCATCCCAGAATTAAAGGAAAAAGAAGGCAAAAATGAGGAAAAAAATAGAGAAATTCATGAAAAAGGCAGACAAATTCATGGAAAATACAGAAAAAAATGGAACAATTCCAGAAAATAATACAGGAACAAAATGCCAAAATAAAATCACAACTAGAAATCATACAAAAACAACAATTAGAAATCCAAAAGATGAACAAGAATTCAGAAATGGACAGTGTCATAGAAGGGCTGAGGAGCAGGTTTGAAAGGATGGAAGACAGGATCAGCAAAATTGAACACAAATAATTGAATACAACTCTGTTTCAGGAAAAATTAGAAAATAGAACAAAGAAAAATGAAGAAACACCAAAAATTATGTGGGGTACATTCAAAAGCAAAAATTTGTGAGTGATCAGAGCTCCAGAACGGGGTAGAAAATGGAAAACACAGAGAGGAGCACTGAAGAATTGCTAATAGAAAACTTCCCTAATATTATGAAAGATGAAAAGCTGATCATCCAAAAGCTGACCAAACTCCATACAGGATAGACACCAAAAGAAAATCACCAAGGCACATCATAATCACACTTGCTAAAACTAAAGACCAAGAAAAAATCCTGCAAGCGGCTCAAGAAAGACAAAAAGTCAAATACAGAGGAGAAACAATAAGACTAAACTCTGATTATTTGGTAGAAACTATGCAGGCAAGAAGGCAATGGGACAACATATATAGAATCTTGAAAGAAAAAAAAGCCAACCAAGAATAATATATCCTGCAAAACTTTCATTCAAATATCATGGTGAAATTAGAATATTTCCAGCTAAACAGAAATTAAGGGAATATATAAAAACCAAACTTACACGAATTATTAAAGGGAGTCCTTCGTCTCAGAACAAACAGCAGACTACAGCCTGAATCCAGAACACAAGACTGTACCAGACAGATACCAACCTAGGAAATGAACCCTCAAGGACTTCCAGAACCAAAAGAATTACAACAGGGAAACAGAGAGGTTGGTACATAAGTGAAAACAATGTCAGAAAATTAAAAGAGGGAATAAATGGTGTGGTATAGAACTTTCTAATGAAGAGGAAGGCAAGGTGATACCAAGTAATACTAGACTGGTTCAAACCTAGGAAGATAAGGGTAGATTTCAAGGTTACCACAAAGAAATTTAACAAACCTACTCATCAAAATATAGAAGAAACACATAAAGTTTCAATATAAACAAAATCTACAAAAACAAAATAAATGGAAAAGAAGTCCACAAACAAAAAGATTTCAGCACAGGAGAGCAAGAGGAACAAAAAAAAGTCAGCACTACAAAAGAAAAAAAAAAAAAGTAGTACAAAAAGACAGCGATAAACTCACACCTATCAGTAATTACACTGAATATAATTGCCTAAATGCACCCATAAAGAGACAGGCAGTGACTGAGTGGATAAAAAAAACAGGATCCATCAATATGCTGTCTACAAGAGGCACACTTTAAAAACAAAGGCTTAAATTTATTAAAAACCAAATGATGGGAAAAAATATATCAAGCAAACAGCTACTGAAAAACAAGAGTGTTGTCTTAGTCATCTCATGGTGCCATAACAGAAATACCAGAAGTGAATGGCTTTAAAAAAGAGAAATTTATTTTCTCACAGTCTAGTAGGTTACAAATCCAAATTCAGAACATTGTTTCCAGGGGAAGGCTTTCTCTCTCTGTCAGCTCTGGAGAAGGTCCTTGTCCTCAGCCTTCCCCTGGTCAAAGAGCTTCTCAGGTGCAGGGACCCTGTGTTCCATTGGTCAGAGATACACTTGGTGGTATGAGGTCCCCAACTCTGCTTGCCTCCCTTTCTTTTATCTTTTGAGAGATAAAAGGTAGTATAGGCCACACCCCAGGGAAACTCCTTTTACATTGGATCAAGGAGGTGATCTGATTAAGGATGATGTCACAGTCCCACACTAATCCTCTCAACATAGAATTACAATCACAAAATGGAGGACAACCACACATTACTGTGAATCATTGCCTAACCAAGTTGACACATATTTCCTGGGGGACACAATTCGATCCATGACAAGTGGAAATATTAATCTTGCATAAAAGACTTTAAAACAAAATCCACCATAAAAGACAAAGAAGGGCACTATATAATGATTAAAGGGATGATTCATCACTAAGACTTAACCAGAATAAACATATACGCATGGAATGACAGGGCTCCAAATACATAAAACAAACTCTAACAGCACTGAAAAGAGAAACTGACAGTTCCACAATGAGAGTAGGAGGCTTCAACACACCATTCTTGGTAAAGGGCAGAATATCTAGAAAGAAATTCAAAAAAGATACAGAAGAGCTAAAGGGTAAAATCAGCCAACTTGACCTCATAGACATATAGAACACTCAACCCAACAGCTGCAAAGTGCACATTCTTTTCTAATACACATGGAACATTCTCCAGAATAGACCACATCTTAGGCCACAGAGCAACCCTCAAAGTCCAAAACACTGAGATAATACAAAGTGCCTTCTCTGTCCACAATGCCATTAAAGTAGAAACAGGAAGTACAAGGGAAAAAATCAATTAAGTGGAAACTGAATAACACCCTGCTTAAAAGCCACTGGGTAATAGAAGAAATCAGAGAAAGAAGGAAAAAATTCATAGAATCAAACACTAATGAAAGCACATCATACCAAAACCTCTGGGACACAGTAAAGGTAGTGCTCAGAGGTCAATTTATAGCAAAAGATGTACACATCAAAAAAGATAAAAGGGACAAAATCAAAACATTAGCTACACAACTTGAACAAATAGAAAGAGAACAGAAAAAGAAGCCCACAGCCACCAGAAGAAAGGGAATAATGAAGATCAGAGCTGAAACAAATGAAATAGAGAATAGAAAGAATCAACAAAACCAAAAGTTGGTTCTTTGAAAGGATCAATAAAATCGACAAACCACTGGCCAAACGGACAGAAGAAAAACAGGAAAGGATGCAAATAACCCAAATAAGAAATGAAATGGGACATTACAACAAACCCAACTGAAATAAAAAGGATCATAATGGAGTACTATGAAAAACTATACTCCAACAAATTTGAAAACCTAGATGAAATGGACAAATTTTTAGAAACACACTACCTACCCAGACTAACACAAAATGATGTTGAAAATCTGAATGAACCCATAATAAGAGAAGAGATTAAAATGGTAATTTTAAAAAACTCCCAACAACAACAACAACAAAACCCTGGCTCAGGTGGCTCCACTGGAGAATTCAACCAAACATTCAGAGAAGAGCTTATACCAGTGGTATTCAAACTAATTCAGAACATAGAAAAGGAAGCAATACTTCCGAACTCCTTCTATGAAGCCAGCATGACCCTGATACCAAAACCAGGCAAAGACAACACACACAAAAATAAAATGACAGACCAATGTCTCCCATGAGTATAGATGCAAAAATTCTCAACAAAATTCTGGCCAACAGAATTCAGCATTGTATTAAAAAAAAATAATATGACATGACCAAGTAACATTCATACCAGTTATGCAAGGATGGTTCAACATTAGAAAATCTCTCAATGTAATCCACCACATAAATAAAAGGAAAGAAAAAATCACATGATCATCTCAATCAATGCAGAAAAAGCATTCAACAAAGCCCAACACCCATTCCTGATAAAAACTCTCAATAAAATAGGTATGGAAGGAAAATTTCTCAACATAATAAAGGGCATCTAAGCAAAATCAATGGCCAACATCATCCTTAATGGAGAAAGGATGAAAACATTCCCCTTGAGAACAGGAACAAGACAAAGATGTCCTTTATCACCACCACCTCTATTCAACATTGGGCTGGAAGTTCTAGTTAGAGCAATAGGCAAGAAAAAGAAAAAAAATGGCTTCCAAATTGGTAATGAAGAAATTAAACTGTCCCCTATTTGTGGATGACATATTATACATAGAAAAGCCAAAATACTTCATAAGAAAACTACTGGAATTAATAGAAAGATTCAGCAGATTAGAAGGATACAAGATAAACATACAAAAATCAGTTGAATTCCTATAAACCAATAAAGAAAACAATGAAAAGAAATCATTAAAAAAAAAATACTGTTTATACTAGCCCCTTAAAAAATAAAATACTTAGGAATAAATTTAACCAGGAATGTAAAGGATCTACACAAAGAAAACTACAAAACACACTGCAAGAAACCAAAAGAGATCTAAATAAATGGAAAAACATACCATGCTCATGGACTCATAGACAGAACACTGTGAAAATAACAATTCTACTCAAAGTGATTTACAAACACAATGCAATCTCAATTCAAAACGAACAACATTGTTTAAAGAGGTGGAAAAACTTATCTTTAAATTTATATGGAAAGGAAAGAAGCCCCAGAAAAGTAAAACACTACTGAAGAATAAAGTAGGAGGACTCATACTACCTGACCTCAAAACAGCTACAGTAGTCAAAAGAGCCTGGTATTGGTACACTGAGAGATACACTGACCAATGGAACAGAACTGGGAAACCAGATGTAAATCCACTAACCTATGGTCACCTGATCTTTGACAAGGGCCCAAAGGACATCAAATGGGGAAGAAAAAGCCTTTTTAACAAACGATGCTGGCAAAACTGGATGTCCATCTGCAAAAAAAAAAAAAAAAATGAAACAGGACCCATACCTCACACCATATACAAAACTAATTCAAAAATGGATCAAAGACCTAAATATAAAGCCAAAAACGCTGAAGTTCATAGAACAAAAATTAGGATCAATTCTAGAGGCCCTAACACATTGCATTAACAAGATACAAAGCACAATCAGCAGCACACAACTCCAGAATGTAAGCTAGATAACTGGGATCTTCTAAAAATTCAACAATTATGCTATCAAAAGACTTCACCAAAAGAGCAAAAAGAGAACCTATAGGCCGGGAAAAAAAATTTGGCTATTACAAATCAGAGGTCTAATCTCTAAAATCTGCACGAAAATCCAACACCTCTACAACAAAGAGGCAAACAATCCAATTAAAAAATGGACAAAGGAAATGAACAGACATTTCACCAAAGAAGACATTCAATCAGCCAACAGACACATAAGGAAATGCTCATGATCTCTAGCCATTAGAGAAATGCAAATCAAAACAAAAATGAGATACCATCTTACCCCAGCATTACTACCATGAATCAATAAAATAGGATGTAACAAATATTTAAAGGCTGCAGGGAGATCAGAGCTCTTCTGTGCTGCTGGTGGGAATGCAAAATGATACAACCATTTTGGAAAATGAAATGGCGCTTTCTTAGAAAGCTAGAAATAGAAACACCATATGATCCAGCAATCCACTCCTAGGAATATATCCCAGAGAAATAAGAGTCGCCACAGGGATGGATATATACACACCCATGTTCATTTCAGGATTGTTCACAACAGGAAAATGATGGAAACGACCTAGATGTCCATCAACAGGTGAAGGGATAAACAAACTGTGGTACAAATAGAGAATGGAGTATTATGCAATGATAAAGAACAATGATGAATCTGCAAAATATCTCATAACACGGATGAATCTGGAGGGCATAATGCTGAATGAAATAAGTCAATCACAAAAAGAGCAAATATTGTATGAGACCACTACTGTAAAAACTCATGAAAAGGTTTACACACCAAAAGAAACGATCTTTGATGGTTATGAGGGAGGTGAAGGGTGGGGGTGAAAAAACACTAAATAGACAATAGATAAGTGGTAACTTTGGCGAAGGGTAAGACAGTACACAATACTGGGGAAGCCAGCACAACTTGTACAAGGAAAGCTCATGGAAGTTCCACAGACACATCCAAATTCCCTGAGGGACTGAATTGCTGGACCGAGGGCTGTGGGGACAATGGTCTCGGGAACATCTAGCTAAATTGGCATAACATAGCTTATAAAGAAAACGTTGTACATTCTGCTTTGGTGAATGGCATCTGGGGTCCTCAGAACCTGTGAGTGGCCATCTAAGATACTCCACTGGTCTCACCCCTTCGGGAGCAAGGAAGAATTAAGAAAACTAAAAATACAAGGGAGAGATTAGTCCAAAGGACTAATATCTACCACAGCCTGCACCAGACTGGGTCCAGTGCAACTAGATGGTGTCCAGCTACCACCACTGACTGCTTTGATGGAGATCACAATAGAGGGTCCTGGACAGAGCTGGAGAAAATTGTAGAACAAAATTCTAACTCAAGAAGAAAGACCAGATTTTCTGGCCTTAAAGAGACTGGAGAAACCCTGAGAGTCTGGCCCTCAGACACCCTTTCAGCTCAGTAATGAAGTCACTCCTTATGTTCACCCTTCAGTCAAAGATTGGGCAGGCCGATAAAACAAAATGAGACTAAAGGGGCACACCAGTGTCAGGGCAAAGACTTGGTGGCAGGACGGTACAGAAAAGCCAGCAATAGGAAACCCACGGCTGAGAAGGGAGAGTGTTGACATGTCGTGGTGTTGTTAACCAATGTCATAAAACAGTATGTGTAACTATTCAATGAGAGACTAGTTTGTTCTGTAAATCTTCATCTAAAGTACAATAATATATATATATATAAATGAAAAATAAAGATATTACATTTTAACTTTAAAAAAAAAAAGAATTAAAACAAGGCTTTGCGCTGGGCAAATCTGCTGCAAAATATCTCTTTAAAAGTATAAAGCAAAGATGTCACTTTGAAAGCTAAAGTACACCTGACCAATGCCATGGTATTTTCAATCACCTCATATGCATGTGAAAGGTGAACAATGAGTAAGGAAGACATAAGAATTGATGACAATGTATTATGATGTGTCATGGATTGAATTATTTGCCCCCAAAATGTGTGTATCAACTTAGTTAGGCCATGATTCCCAGTATTCTGTGTTTGTCCTCCATTTTGTGATTGTAATTTTATGTTAGAGAGGATTGGGGTAGGATTGTAACACTCTTGCGAGGTCACATCCCTGAACCAATGTAAAGGGAATTTCCCTGGGACATGGACTACTTCTTTTATCTCTCAGGTGATAAAAGGAAAGGGAAGCGAGCAGAGAGGAGAGACCTCATACCACCAAGAAAGCTGCACTAGGAGCAGAACACGTCCTTTGTACCTGCAGTGCTTGCTCCTGAAAAGCTCCTTCACCAGGGGAAGATTGAGAACAAGGACTTTCTTCCAAAGTTGATGGAGAGAGAGAGCCCCCCCTGGAGTTGATGCCCTGAATTTGGACTTTTAGCCAGCTTTACTGTGAGGAAATAAATTTCTCTTTGTTAAAGCCACCCAGTTGTGGTATTTCTGTTACAGCAGCACCAGATGACTAAGACACGGTGCTAGTGAAGAATACTGAATATACCATGGACTGCCAGAAGAAGGAACAAATCTGTCTTGGAAGAAGCATACCCAGCATGCTCCTTAGAAGTGAGGATTGGGAGCCTTTGTCTTACATAGTTTGGACATGTTATCAGGAGGGACCAGTTCTTGGAGATGGACATTATGCTTGGTAAAATAGACTGAAAAGAACCTGCTGTAATCAAGTTGATTCCAAATAGAACTGTCCCATAGGGTTTCCAGGGAAAGCCTGGTGGATTCAAACTGTTGACATTTTGGTTATCAGCCCTGTCTCTTAACAACTATGCCACCAGGGTAATAGAGGCTCTCTGAAAAAAGGAATATCCTCGGTGAGATGGATTAACACCGTGTCTGCAACAATGTACTGAAACATAGCAATGACTGTGAGGATGGCACAATACTGGGAAGTGTTTCAATCTGTTGTACACGGGGTTACTATGAGTCTGAACCCACTAGGCAACATCTAACAACAACAACATTGAACTAGAATTTAGAATGAGATACTCAACTCAATCCAGTTTGGCTAGTAATTTTTAATACCCCTTCATAATGAGTGTTACTTATCTTTATAAAAGCTGTATTTTACTTAATGATGCTCAGGACATGTAATTAATCTTCTGGTTGTAAAGGACTTTTGACATCTCTCTCTCTCTCTCTCCCCTCTCCATCTGTATCTCTTTCTACTATTCTCTACATTTCCTTTGGAATCAGCCATGTCATGGTAAACCTCAATGCTTGGTTTTGGAGAAAAGATTAAATTTCATAGTTCTACAGGTCTTAGGAATCTATCTTTATTAAATGGAGCATCCCAAGATAAATTTCAAATAGACATTCAATATCATCAATTATTCTACATAGAAAATCATTATTTTGAGACATGTGAGATATTATCCCTGGTTAAGGAGTGAACTTTGAGGAATAGTTTTACTAAATTATTTTTGAGCAAGATTTCTTGGGGGTTCTAGTGTTATTTAGACAATAATTAAGTATCTGATTTTTGGAAATTAAAGTCAGGAGGACATTAGTAGATATTGTTTAGATTCTTATCAATTGTCCTTCATAATTTTGGAAAAAAATAAGTGGAATCTTAAAAGAAACAAATATCCTTTTCTTTTACTCTTCTGCCTATCTGGGCTTGGGCACAGAATTTCCGTATATATGTATATTTTTTATATCAAATACTACCAAACTATAACTTTGAATTAAAAGAAAATTATATGATTGAAAAATTTTGTAATAATATTCTTTTTCAGGTTTGTTTAATAGAACTTCTCTGTAATGAATGAAATTACAGAGAATGCACATATTTGAACCCAAGTTTGTTTTTATTGTAGTTTTTTATGAGATCTCATTAAATTTCTTGTCTTGGAGATCCTGAAATCCAGATAACTAAACAAAGGAGATGGTGATGTTTCAGGGTAATTCATCTATTCTTGTATACTTGAAATATATCTATAATTGCATATATTCTGAGCATCTCTTATTTGCAATTTGAAAAGCTCAACAAACACATGTTCATGAGGCATATTTCTTTTCTAATACTTAAACTAGAGCATATTATTGTCTGGGTTGTTGTCAAGGTAGTAAATATCACATAAAACCTTCCTATCAAATAAAAGTTAGGTATAGGTTTTTCTGGAATTTATAAGCAAATGTAAGAAGTGACTGTTATTGTAAACTCCTATTCATATCCTTTTCTTTAGCCATACAATTTATAAAATCATGCTCATTTTTGTTAAGGCAAATAAATGATTTATATTATAGTTTATATATTTCACATGCCTGTAAGCCTTAAATATTTTGAAGTTTCTTTTGATTTTTATTTACTAGTTCATGGCATTATTGAACTATATTTGCTATATCTAAATATTTTAAGTTCTGTCAAAAGCAATAACAATGCCCTTTATTTCCATTGAGAAAAGAAAATAGAATATAAAGATAAAATGTTTATGTTCTAAGACTTTCTTTAATATTTTAAAAACAAATTCTTATTGAATTGAGTGCACACTAAATTTTCATGATCCTTTGAGTGAAGAAAGGTGGGCTACCAAGGGGGCATATTTTTTTTCTTTCTTGTTTTCTTCATTTCTCAGTTTCTTGTCTCACTCTATCTTCCTTCTTTTCCTTTCTCATGAATACCTGGCATTGTGTGCCATCTCCTCTACTTCTAGATGGGCTGTGCATCACCTCTCAGCTGCGGAGCCACAAATCCAGTCTGAGCTACCACGCTAGTGGGCTCCCTTGGGACTTTTTGTTTTTTCTTTTCTCAGTTTCCTGTCTCTATCTTCCTTCCTTTCTTCTCTCCTAAACACTTGGCACCATGTGCCATCTCTGCTCCTTCCAGACAAGCTGTACAGCTCCACTTGGGTGGGGACCTACTTCTGGTAGGCTCCCTTGGGGCATTTTTTTCTTTCTTTTTTTTTTTCCTTGGTTTCTTCCCTCTCTCTACCTTCCTCCCTCTCCTTTCTCCCAACCACATGACATCCCCTACCCCCGGTTCTTGTCTCTCTCTACCTTCTTTCCTTTTCTTTCTCCTGTCCACTAGGCTAAAATTGTCTTTCTCACTCTCTCTTTTTTTTTAATCTGGTTTCTTATCTCTCTCTCTTTTCCTTTCTTTGCTTTCTCTTGCCCACCTAGCTGGGCCCACCATATCTGTCCTCTATTAATGGGCTGTCCCAAACTGCCTGGCTAAAAAGCCACTGGCACATGGCTTCCCCAAGTCTGAGCACCTCCAATAGTAGGTTCTCTCAGCAATTTTTTTTTTTTTTTGGCTTATGTTTTTCTCTTCTGTTTCTCTTCTTTCCCACACCTGTTTAGTTCCACAAATTAATCCTCCCACTTCACCCTGCCTACCTGCACCATGTGCTAAGCATCGCACTCCTGAATAGCACAGGCATGGTCAACCAGAACCCAACCTGCCTGCCCTCTGGCCCCATTCTGTCGGCCCCAGTACATGCCACAAATGACCCATCTCAGTCCCTCCTTCTCAGCTGGACCTGCCATGCTGCACCATCATTGAATGTCTGGCCCTACCCCTTGGACAAGGTGGTGAGAAGTATTGCCCCCACAGACAAAGAACACCCAGGCACCTGCTCAGACATAACCAAATAAAACACAAGAGCAGGATGAAACAAACAAATCTACAATCAATAAATGAAGAAAATCATTACTGAATGTCCCAAGGACAGCATAAAATATCAAAAAGTATTTTAAAAAAAAGGACAGTATAGTTCCAGCAGGTGTCCAAAATACAACATATGACCTTGCCACAGAAGAAGAGGCACTGTAACTACCTGATAGGGAACTCAATCTTTAATATTCAGGGTTATCCAAGTGATGAAGGAAAAAGCAGACAAAAATGAGGAAAAAATACAAAATCATGGAAAAGACAGACAAAACAATGGAAGCATTGAGGAAAATAATACAGTAACAAAATGTCAAAATAAACTCAAAACTAGAAACCATACAAAAATAACAATTAGAAATCCAAAACATAAACAGCAAGATTTCAGAAATAGTGTCAGAGAAGGTTTGAAGAAGGAAGTTTGAAACAATGAAAGATAGGATCAGCAAAATTTAAGACAAGACCTTGAATACAATTTTGTTTGAGGAAAAAGCAGAGAAAAGCATGAAGAAACACTGAAAATGATGTGGGATACAGTCAAAAACAAAAATTTGCGAGTGATTGGAGTTCCAGAACAGGGGGAGAAAATGGAAAACAGAGGATCATTGAGGAATTGCTGACAGAAAACATCCCTGATATCATGAAAGATGAAAAGCTGACCATCCAAGAAGCTCAAGGAACTCCTTACAGGTTAGACCTCAAAAGAAAATCACCAAGGCATGCCATAATCACACTTGCTAAAACTGAAGACAAAGAATTATGAGAGCAGCTGAAGAAGAAAAAAAAAAAAAGTCACATACAAAGGGGAAAAAGTAAGAATAGACTCTGATTACTTTGCAGAAACTGTTCAGGCAAGAAGGCAATGGGAAGACATACATAAAACCTTGAAAGAAAAAAATTGCCAACCAAGAATAATATATCTCACAAAATTCTCATTCAACAATGATGGTGAAATTAGGATATTTCAAGGTAAACAGAAATTAAAGGAATATGTAAAAACCGAACCAATCTTACTAGAATTATTAAAGGGAGTCATTCAGTTAGAGAACTAACAACATCACACAATAGCCTGATGCTAGGATCCAAGATTGCATCAGCCAGATACCAACTTAGGCAATGAACTCTCAAGGATAAAACAAAACCAGTAGAAGTACAACAGCGAACCAGAGTGGTTAATCTGTAAGTGACAACGACATCAGAACAATGAGGGAATAAACAGTGTAGGTAAAAAAAACTTTCAAATGGAGAGGAGGTCAAAGTGATACCAAGTAGTAGAAGACTGGTTCAAACCAGGAAGATAAAGGTGAATTTACTCATCAAAATAAAGAAGAAAAACACAACTCTCAGTATACACAAAATCTACAAATATGAAAGAAACAAACAAAAGAAATTCAGCACAAGAGAGTAAGAGGAACAAAGAAAACATCAGCACCACAAAAAAAACACAACAAAATGACAACAATAAACTCACACCTATCAGCAATCACACTGTACATAAATGGCTTAAATGCACCAAAAAAAGAGACAGAGAGTTACAGAATAGATAAAAAAGAGTCCGTCAATATGCTGTCTACACATACAAAGACAAATTTATTAAAAATCAAAGGATGGAAAAAAATATTTCAAGCAAACAGCTACCAAAAAGAGCAGGAGTGGCAATACTAATCTCAGATAAAATAGACTTTAAAAGAAAATCAACTATTAAAGAAGGGCATTATATAATGTTTAAAGGGACAATCCATCATGAAGACATAACCATAATAAATATCTATTCTGTCAATGACAGGGCTCCAAAATACATAAAATAAACTCTAACAGCACTGAAAAGAGAAATTGGCAGTTCCACAATAATAGTAGGAGATTTCAACACACCACTCTCGGTAAAGGACAGAACATCTAGAAAGAAACTCAACAACGATACAGATCTGAAGGCCACAATCAGCCAACTGCACCTCATAGACATATATAGAATGCTCCAACCAACAGCTACAAAGTATACATTTTTTCCAACACATATGGAATGTTCACCAGAGTAGACCATATCTTAGGTCACAGAGCAACCCTCAAAATCCAAACATATTGAGAAAATAAAAAGTGTCTTCTCTGATCACAGGGCATCAAAGTAGAAATTAACAACAGGAAGAGCAAGGAAAAAAACAAAATCAAATACATGGAAACTAAATAACACCCTGCTTAAAAACACTTGGGTAATAGAAAAAGTCAAATATGGAATAAAAAAAATTCCTAGAATCAAATGAGAATGAAAACACACCATACCAAACCTTTGGAACACAGTAAAGGCAGTGCTCAGAAGTCAATTTATAGCAATAGATGTACACATCAAAAAAAGAGGGAAGGAAAAAATCAAAACATTAACTACACAACCCAAACAGAGAACACCAAAGGAAGACCACAGTCACTAGAAGAAAGGAAATAATAAAGATCAGAGCAGAAATAAATGAAATAGAGAGTAGAAAACAATAGAAAGAATCAACAAAACCAGAAGTTTGTTCTTCGAAAGGATCAACCAAATCAACAAACCACTGGCCAAACTGACAAAAGAAAATCAGGAGAGGATGCAAATACCCCAAATAAGAAATGAAAGAGAGGACATTAAAATTAGACCCCGCTGAAATAAAAAGGATCATAACAGTATTATAAAAACTTATAATCCAACAAATTTGAAAAACTGGAAAAAATGGATAAATTTCTAGAAACACACTACATACCCAAACTAACACAAACTGAAGTTGAATATCTGAACTGACACATAACAAGAGAAGAGTTTGAAAAGGTAATTAAAAAAAAAACTCCCAACAACAACAAAAAGCCCTGGCCCAGATGGCTTCACTGGAGTATTCTACAAAACATTCAGAGAAGAGCTTACACTAGTACTACTCTAACTATTTCAGAACATAGAAGAGGAAGGGATACTGCTGAATTAATTCTATGAAGCTAGCATAACCCTGATACAAAAACCAGGCAAAGACACCACAAAAAAAAAAAAAAAAAATTACAGACCAGTATCTCTCATCAGATGCAAAAATTCTCAACAAAATTCTACTCAATAGAATTCACTATCATATCAAAAAAAGAATACACCACGACCAGGTGGGATTTATACCAGGTATGTTTTTTTTTTATGTAAGGATGGTTCAATAGAAAATCAACCAGTGTAATCCACCACATAAAAGAAAAGAATCACATGATCATCTCAATTGACACAGAAAGACATTCCACAAAGCTCAACACCCATTCCTGATAAAATAAAATAGGTATAAAAGGGAAATTCCTCAACATAATAAAGGGCCTCTATACAAAAATGAGAGCCAGCATCATACTTAATGAGAGAGGCTGAAAATATTCCCACTGAGAACAAGGAAAAGACAAGGATACCCTTTATCACCACTCATATTTAACACTGTGCTAGAAGTCTTAGATAAAGCAATAAGGCAAAAAAAAAAAAAAAATAGTATCGAAATTGTTAAGGAAGAAGTGAAATTGTTCCTATTTGTGGATAATGTGATACTATACATAGAAAACCCAAAAGACTCCATGAGAAAACTACTGGAACTAATAGAAAGATTCAGCAGAATAGCAGGATATAAGATAAACATACAAAAATCAATAAAAAGAACTAAGAGAATGAAATCAGGAAACCAATATCACTTACCTTAGCCCCTAAAAAAATCAAATACTTAGGAATAAATCTAACCAGGAATGTAGAAGACCTGTACAAAGAAAACTACAAAACACTTCTGTAAGAAACCAAAAGAGATCTACATAAATGGAAAAACATACCATGCTCATGGATAGGTAGACACAGCATTGTGAAAATGTCAATTCTACCCAAAGCAATCTACAAATACAATGTAATCCCAATTCGAATACCAAAAACATTCTTTAATGAGATGGAAAAACTAACCATTAACTTTACGTTGAAAGGGAAGAGGCCCTGGATAAGTAAAGCATTATTGAAGAAAAAGAATAAATTAGGAAGACTTGCGCTACCTGACCACAGAAACTATTATACAACTACAGTAGTCAAAAACAGCCTGATACTAGTACAACAACAGACACATAGACCAATGGAACAGAATTTAGAACCCAGATGTAAATCCATCCACCCACTGTCACCTGATCTTCAACAAAGGCCCAAAGTCCATCAGATGGGGAAAAGACTGTCATTTTAACAAACGGTGTTGGCTAAACTGGATGTTCATCTGCAAAAACAAAAAGAAAAGAAACAGGACCCATACCTCACATCATACACAAAAACTAATTCAAAATGGATACAAGACCTAAATATAAAACCAAAAACAATAAAGATCGTAGAAGAAAAAATAGGGTCAATGCCAGAGGGCCTAATACATGGCATTTACAGGATACAAATCATAACTAAAGACACACAATCTCCAAAAGATAAGACAGATAACTAGAATCTTCTAAAAACAAAACACTTATGCTCATCAAAAGACTTCACCAAAACAGAACCTACAGACTGGGAAAAAAAACAATTTTTTTTTGGCTATGACAAGGCCGACAAAGTTCTAATTTCTAAAACCTACGGGAAAATCCAACACCTCTGCAACAAAAAGACAAATAATCCAATTAATAGGTCTCACCCCATCTGGAGCAAGGGAGCATGAAGAAAACCAAAGACACAAGGGAAAGTTAGTCCAAAGGACTAGTGGATCACAAGTACTACAGCCTTCACCAGACTAAGCCCAACACAACTAGATGGTGCCCTGCTACCACCACTAACTGCTCTGATAGGGATCACAATAGAGGGTTCTGGACAGAGTTGGAGAAAAATGTAGAACAAAACTTTAACTCACACACACAACAAAAAAAAAAACAGACTTACTGGTTTGACAGAGACTGGAGAAACCCCAAAAGTATGGCCCCCAGACATGCTTTTAGCTCAGTAATTAAGTCACTTCTGAGGTTCACACTTCAGCCAAAGATTAGACAGGCCCATAAAACAAAAACAAAACGAGACTAAATGGTCACACCAGCCCAGGGAACACGAAGAGAAGGCAAGAGAGGACAGGAAAGCTGGTAATAGAGAAACTAAGATGGAGAAGGGGAGAGTGTTGATATGCCGTGGGGTTGGCAACCAATGTCACAAAACAACATGTGTAGTAAGTGTTTAATAAGAAGCTATTTTGTTCTGTAAACCTTCATCTAAAGCACAACAAAAAAGAAAAAAAGAATTAATTAAATTTTTTTAAAAAGACAGAAAAGAAAATGATCAGTTGTACCTCAAAAATTAAAAAAAAAAAAGTTGCACTTGAAAAGACTCCATTAAGAAAGTGAAAACACATACACACACAAAAGAAAATATTTGTGAACCACTTACAGAATGATTTATGGAAAAGACTTAATACAGAATGTACAAAGGATTATTATTAGAACTCAATAACAAGAAACAGTAGGAGCCCTGTTTGCACAGCGGTTATGGCTGCTAACTGAAAAGTTGGCAGTTCAAACCCAGCAGCTCCATAGAAGAAAAGACCTGGACATCTGCTCCTGTTAAAGATTACAACCAAGGAAACACTATGGGGGCAGTTCTACACAACAACAGCAATGAGAAACAAAGAACTCAATTTAAAAATAGGCAAATGATTTGAAGAGATGTTTCAGCAAAAAGACATAACAAATAGCTAAAAAGCACAAGGAAAGATGCTCTAAAGCACTAAAAAAATTGGAAAAATACAAATTCATTCCACAATGAGATGCCACTTCACACTCACTAAAGTGGCCACAAACAATAATACATGCTAAAAAGGATGTGGGCAAACACATATCGGTGGTTCAACCACTGTCGAAAACAGCTTAGCAGTTTTACTGCATACAGTAGAATACTGTAGAGCAATACAAATGTGTGACTACTAACACATACTATGCTGCAGATGAACTTAAAAAGGTTGCTGCTATAACAGTTACCAGAAATTTAGGGGCTTACAACAACAAAATTATTATTTTACAATTCTGTAAGTTAGAAGCCTAAGAGATGTTTCACTGGACTAAAATTAAAAGGTTCTTTCTGGAGGCTCTAGGGGAGAATTCGTTTTCTTGCCTTTCCCTGCTTTTAGGGGATGCCTGTATTCCTTGCCTCAGGTCACCTTCGTTTACCTTGAAATCTAGCAACATGGCATCTCTCTGACTGTTCTTCAGTAGTCGCATCTCCTTCTCTGATCAAAGCAGCAAAAGGCTCTCTGCTTTTAAAGGCCCCTGTCGTAAAAGTGGTGCCCTGGTGGTACAGTGGTTAAGAGCTTGGCTGCTAACCAGAATCTGCAGTTCGAATTCAGGAGCCAGTCCTTGGAAATCCTATGGGGAAGTTCTGCTCTGTCCAATTGTGTCACTACGAGTCAGAATTGACTGGATAGCAAAGGGTTTATTCTTTTTTTGGTTTTGTGATAAAAGTGGGTCCACCTCAATAATCCAGGATAATCTTCCTATCTCAAGGTCTGCACTCTATTTTTGTTGTTGTTGTTAGATGCCAAGGAGCCGGCTCCAATTCCTGTGACCCAATTACAACAGAATGAAACACTGTGGGGTCCTGCGCCATCCTCAAAATCTATCACTTCCTTATTAAAAAAAAAAAAAAATTTACCACCTGCAAATTCCTTTTTGCCATGTAAGGTAACATATTCATAGATTCTGGTAATTAAGGTGTAGGCTTTTTTTTTTTTTTGGCCTCTATATTTCCTACCACAAACATTGTGCTAAGTGGAAGAAGCCAGATACAAGAAACCACATATTTTATCATTCCCTTTCTATTATATGTCTAGGAAAGGCAAATTTATAGATAGAAAAATTTGATTAGTGGATGCCTGGGGCTGGAGGTGAGAATGGGGATTAATTGTTAATGGTTATAAGTGATCTTATTGAATAAAAATGTTCTAAAACTGATTTATGGCGATGATTGCACCACTTGGTAAAGTTACTAGAAATAATTGAATGTAAACCTGAAATGGCTGAATTTTTAACTATGTAAAATACATCTCGATAAAGCTTTTTTTTTTTTTTTCTCCAAAAAGTAAAAGGACTTTAAGGGGCTACATAGGTGTTTAAGTGGAGTGTGGAGTAAAACTTTTTCCCAAAATATTGATTTTCTTTCCATTGAAGAGATATAAACCATACCTTAAATTGATGGAGAGAATGTGCCCATTGATTTCTGTAGTCACGAATTTTCTAGCTCTTATTTGTTTCTCTAATAGCTTAAAAAAAAATTTTTTTTTTTTTTTTAGCTTAAGTGCCATAAATTCAATAAAATGAGTTTCTGATTTTGCCTTTTTTTTTTTAGACCAAGCAGAACATGTGCACAAAACAGATAACTAAAATGCAGTCATGGCCTATCAGAGTAATATTTTCTAGAAGATACATTGAGTATATATCCGTTTGCTAAGTTGTTTTTTAAAACTGTGTTCTTAGGCAGTCTTACAGTTAAGTAGACGTTTCAGTGACAGCATGTCAGCAGTTATGTAAGTTGTGAGTGGCTCATTTCCTAGTACTTTATTTACCTCGTAACTCTAATATAGTATTTTAATTTCTTCACATATTTGTATTTGTGATCCCAAACAGAATCTCATAAAAAGACACAAAGAAAACTCTCTGGAAAGCAGTAAAAATAGGAATAAAATTAATTTGAATGAAATTTAGACATAATTGCAAAAATAGTGTACTAAGCCAGGAAAAAAATACATGTTAATTTTTAAAGTATATGTATATACTTTAAAATATATATATGATTGAAGTGGTCAAGGATTTCATTTTACTTGATCCACAATCAACACTCAAGGAAGCAGCAGTCAAGAAATCAAATGACACGTTGCACTGGGCAAATCTTCAGCAAAAGACCTCTTGAAAATGTTAAAAAGCAAAGAAAGATGTCACTTTAAGGACTAAGGTGCACCTGACCCAAGCCATGATGTTTACAATCACATTATATGCATGTGAAAGCTGGACAATGAATAAGGAAGACTGAAGAAGAATTGATGCCTTTGAGCTACGATGTTGGCAAAGAATGTCGAATATACCATGGACTGCAAAAGAACAAACAAATCTGCCTCGGAGGAAATACAGCCAGAGTGCTCCTTAGAAGAGAGGTTGATGAAACTTCATCTCACATACTTTGGACATGTTACCAGGAGAGCCCAGTCCCTGGAGAAGGACATAATACTTGGTAGAGTGGAAGGTTAGTGAAAAAGAGGAAGACCCTCAACAAGATGGATTGACACGGTGGCTGCAACAATAGGCTGAACCATAGCAACTATCTTAAGGATGGTGCAGGACCTGGCAGTGTTTTGGTCTGTTGCTCAAAGGGTCTCTAAGAGTCATAAATGACTCGAGGGCACCTAACAACTAACATCTGTGTATATATATATGTGTGTGTGTGCGGGTATATATACAGATATATATACCCGCACACACACATATACATGTAATTTCAGGACATCCTGGTCATTAGCAATGATAATGTATTTTAAAATTCTGAAATTTGTTTTTAAAATATGAAGAAACATTGAAAATCTATAGGCTAACACATATTTTTATGTAATATGAATTTTAACTTCTCCTTTTGAGCAATATCATGAATGAGAGAGTGATACTTTGCTGTGTTGTGAGACTGTTATAAAGTATAAAACTCTGCTTACCATGGTCTATTTTCTATCTCTTATCTGAATAGAGTATCTGTAGATTGTTCAAGAAAACAACCATATTGTAAATAAGTTTTATAAAGCCCAGTCACAGCAACTTCATAGCATACATAGAATTTCTATCTCAACCCAGACACATGACGATAACGGGGATTGACATAGTTTTTATTCTTTCTATTTTGCTCATTTTGGATTCTCATTTAAAAGAAAAGGCACAAAGCTCTCGGCATATTTCCTTTCATATTGATGGGACAAGAGATTGAGTTTTTCTCTTTCTTGTTTCTTTCCTAGAGATTTTCTCATTATACTAGTTTGTCCTTAAAAATAAAATCTGTGTTATGTTCCTTCTAGGGAGTACACACTGTCTTTCCGCATAAAAACAGAATATGATTTTTATGTATTCAGGTTATAGTTGGCTTATGTATCATGGGAACAACTCTCTATAGGGCTTTTTAAAGTTGGTGTTTGCATTGTAGGGTTCTGCAGACCTGTTATTTCTAACCTTAGCTGACCTGAAAAAGACTGCGACTACAGTGTAGCAGGATTTTCAAGAAAACGTGGATCTCATTTTTGTGAAGTTATTTTAAAAGCTAAATCAGGTGGTTTTGTTTTCTCTGGAGTAATCATGGCCAGCAGACAAACTAGAGTAAGATAACAGCTTCCTGTGGTGCCTTTCTTGAATAACAAGAATGTCTTGTCTCTAGCTTTGGGGAACATTAGTCATATTCACTATCCCGCACAACTGACCAAATTAATGCCTATGGTCCACCAAGTTATGTTTCTTGATTTAGCTTTTAGAATTTCCTTAGATGTCCAATTTCTATCAGAAATTTGGCCTTTTATATTCATTTTTAATTTATGCTGGGTATAAATATTGAATATCTTTATTCTCAAGTGTATGGTGTTTTGAGTATATATCTTTTCTTCATCATCACAGATACCTTAACGTAAAATTAGGAGAGACTGCATCTGGGGCTTTACACTGAATCTATTCAAAATAGAAATGTCTTTCTTTTTTATCATTCTATTTTCTTTGTTTTGTTTATTTACTTGTTCTTAAAGTGAGACTATATCAGGTTGTAGAAGAGTTAAGCATTTTGCTCAGAAGAAATTTTTAGTTAGTGATATTCTATATCAACAACATTTTAAAACAGAGTCAATAATTTGTCAAAATAGGAGTGTCATATGTCATTCATACTGTTGTGAAATCTAAAGCTTTGTGACTGTATAAAGTTGCATGTTAATTAGATCTAAGGCAAAGAGCATAGTCTTATCCATTCAATGATCATAAAAAAACCCAAAAAACCAAACCCAGTGCCGTCGAGTCGATTCCGACTCATACCGACCCTATAGGACAGAGTAGAACTGCCCCCATAGAGTTTCCTGGGAAATTTTTAAGAATACCTTACAATATAATCAAAACCCAAACTTGTTGCTGTCAATTCTGATTCATAGCAACCCTGTAGGACAGAGAAAAACTGCCTGATAGAGTTTCCAAGGAGTGGCTGATGGATTCTAACTACTGACTTTTTGGGTAGCATCTAAGCTCTTAACCAAATAAGGCAAACCTTAATTTCATATCAAACACGTCTTTCTAAAATGCAAACCAAAATCAAGTAGCTAAAATTTTAACAACACACACATATATATATAGTACCTGGCAGTTTTTTCCAGATGACAAAATATGAAATGTACTTCTTGAATTACAAATTTTTCAGCAATTTATTTTTTATCAAACTGTATAATTTTTTTTTTTAATTTTCAGTTTTTAGTTTACAATGGAACAGATCAAGGAAAATGTCTTCCCAAGCCAAGATTTTTTTTTAAAATATTACATACCAAATGATTTCTTTTTATTTTGTTCCTACATTTTATTAAGCCTATATGATTGATTAAAAAGAACCAATACCTTTGCATTATGGTGTTGGTGAAGAATATTGACTACATCATGGATTGTCAGAAAAATTAATAAATATAAATCTGCCTTGGAAGAGGTACAGCCAGAATGCTTCTTAGAAACAAATATGGCAAGACTTTGTCTTAAATACTTTGGGTGTACTTTCAAGAAGTATCTGTCCCTGGAGATGGACATCATGCTTGGTAAAACAGAAGGTCGGTGAAACAGAAGAAGACTCTCAGTGAGATGGATTGACATAGTGGCTGCAATGATGAGCTCAAAAATAGCAACAATTGTGAGGATGGCACAGGATCGAGCAGTATTTCCTTCTGCTGTACCTAGGCTTCCTATGAGTCAGAACCTGCTCCCCGGCATCTAACAAAAATGTGTGATTTATCTTTCTTATCATATGTTTAGGAAACCCTGGTGGTGTAGTAGTTAAATGCTATGGCTGCCAACCAAAAGGTCAAGTAGTTCAAATCCATTAGCCACTCCTTGGAAACCCTATCAGGCAGTTCTACTCTGTCCTATAGGGTCAATATGAGTAGGAATTGACTTGACAGCAATGTTTTTTATTTTATTTTTTATTATCATATGTTTAAACACTTGTTGCTTCTCACAAGTTTTATGAAATAGCAACGTCAAATACATCAAATGTTCAACTAAATATTCATAAAAACACCCCTGAAATATATCATTTGGCTTGAACTTAGATATCACTTTGCTAGTTATATAGGAAATAAGATTAAAACACAAAAAGTATTTGGGAGCTGCCAATGAATAATAATCCAAAGGTAAATTTGCATATATGTTCTGTAGTGAGTTTAAGGGAATTTGAGGTTGATCAATAAAAAAGGTATGATTAGAGATGGGGCCAAGTTGGCAGAGTAGTCAGTGGCTTCCTATGGTCCCTCTTACAACAAAGACCTGAAAAAAAATGAATCGATTATATATGACAATCTAGGAGCCCTGAACATCAAAGACAAAGTTGAAGAGTTGGACTGAGTGGCAGGGGGAGAAAGAGACAATTGAGAAACAGCGAGCATTCTCCAGATCGGACCTGGCTAGTATCCTGCAGGTTGGATCAGTTAACATGTGCAGGCTGAGGCAAGGAGTAGCACTCTGGACGTGTTCTGCACACCAGGAGAAACTGGGTGGCAGAGAGTCTTCTCAAGCCTCCAGAATCAGAGAGAAGCAGTGCTGAATCTGTAAAAATTAAGTGCAAGCATCTAGCCTACTATGCAAGATTAAAAAATAAATCCTTCCCTCCTGTGGGAACTACCTCTCTCCCATTTACTTGCCCCCTTCCCACTCTTCTCCAGCCCTACTCCCTTGGGCTGGACATAGGACCCATGGTTCGACTCAAGCCATTCTCCCTGCTTTGGAGAGGGAACAAATTAACAAACAGGAAAAAAACCTGCCAGTTTCCCTAAACTGGAAACTCAGGGCAGGCATAGTCCCTTTGCTTAGGCATAGGCATAAGAGGTCCACAAACTTTGAATGCCTTTCAACCCTGCATAGACATGTGCGGGTCCATTTCAACAGTGTAGGCCCTCATTAGCACAGTACAACAGAGTATATACCTGAAACGTATTTTCACCAACAAGAACAGCTAAGGGGGAGTGGCAGATTCATGATATTTGACACCACCCTGGCATTAAGTAGGGTCCTCACCCGCCCACATCAGGAGCCTGAGAACTGATAGCTCCACCCACTCCACCTAGCCAGCCATGACAGGGGTCCGAGAATAAGTGGTGCCAACTGCATTGGGTGCCCAAGGTCTGACTGCAAAGCCAATGCACCTGTATGCTCTAGGGAACAGGAACACACCTTCTACCCAGGCACTCGGGGGCTGCAGTCAGCCCCCTACCTTGCTTAGCACATAACCCTCTACTGCAGCCAGAACCTGTGACTACTCCAATCACCCTTGCCCATCTAGGACTGTATGTAAGAGCCTGCACCACACACTTGGTAACTGATGACCTGGACACCTGGGATGAATCCACACAAGAAAAGTAAGTGGACTTCTGGGCTCACAAACCTAGTCAGAGTTCTAACCACCTGGCGACAGGATGAGAGAGCTTCAAAGATAACAATAATCAAAGTATAGCACATGGATAGCCTATTTGGATGTATCTAAACAAACAAAAATCAAGGAGCTAAGACAACATAAGCAAACATAAAATAAAGAAACATAATAATGTATTGATGGCTCAGAGACAACAGTCAATATCAAATCACATAAAGAGGCAGACCATGATGGCTTCAGCAAGCAACCAAAACAACCAAGAAACCCTCTGGAGGTAGTTCTTAGAATTATTGTAGTAGAATCCAAAAGATTAATATACAGAGTACTTCAAGATATCAGGATGGAGATCAGGCTAAGCCAGACTAAGCCACGGAACATGCAGACGAAGAAACAGAGGAACTTAAGAAGGTTATACAAGAACGTAATGGCAAATTTAACAGAGTGCAAGAAACCACAGACAGCAAACAGAAATCCAAAAGATTAACAGTAAAATTTCAGAATTATGCAACTCAATAGAAAGTCATAAGATCAGAACTGAAGCAATGGAAGTCAAAATTAGTGAGACTGAAGATAAAACACTTGACACCAATTTATTTGAGGAAAAATCAGACAAAAGAATTTTTTAAAAATGAGTAAAACCTAAGAATTATGTGGAATTCTATCAAGAGGAATAACCTACAAGTGACTACAGTACCAGAAAGTGGAGGGGTGGGGAGGGCAACAGAAAACACAGAGAGAATTGTTGAAGATTTGTTGGCAGGGAACTTCCCTGATATCATGAAAGATGAGAAGATATCTTTCCAAGGACTCATCAAACCCCACACAGGGGAGATCCCAAAAGAAAGTCACCAAGACTTATTATAATCAAACTTGCCAAAACCAGAGATAAATAGAAAATTTTAAGAGGTGGCCAGGGATAAAAGAAAAGTCTTCTACAAAGGAGAGTCAATAAGACTAAGCTCTGACTAACCAGCAGAAACCAAGCAGGTAAGGAGGCAGTAGGATAACATACATAAAGCCTTGAAGGAAAAAAAAAAAAAAATGCCAGCCAAGAATTATATATCCTGCAAAACTGTGGTGAAATTGTAATGGTGGTGATGGTGAAATTAGGGCATTTCCAGATAAACAGAAGTTAAAGGAATTTATAAAAACCAAACCAAAAGGGAGTTCTCCAGTTAGAAAGTCAATAACATCAGATAACAACCCAAGACTAGAACATAGGACAGAGCAACCAATGAGGAAGTCAAAAAAATTAATCAAAGCTAAAAGACCAAAAAATAGAGAAACAGATATTAATATGTAAAAGATGACAACATTAAAACAAAAAGAAGGGGCTAAATACTGTAGTCATAGACCTTTCATACGGAGAGGAAGTCAAGGTGATATCAAGAAATAAAAGATTCATTTAAACTTAGAAAAATAGAAGTAGATATTAAGGTAACCACAAAGGAAACTAACAATTCTACACATTAAAATAAAAAAGAAGAAAAACATAAAGACTCAGCAAATAAAAATCAACGACAATGAAAAAGGGGAAAAGAGAATATATAAAGAAAAATGACTCAGCACAGAAAATTAAGTGGAACAAAGACACTGTCAACAACACACACACACAAAATACATCAAAATGACAGCACTAAACTCATACCTATCAATAATCACGCTGAATGTAAATGGACTAAATGCACCAATAAAGAGATACAGACGGCAGAGTGGATACAAAAACACAATCTGTCTACATGCTGCCCACAAGAGACACACCTTAGACTCCAAGACACAAACTAAAACTCAAATGATGGGGGAAAAAACCATATATCAAGCAAACAACAATCAAAAAAGAGCAGGAGTGGCAATATTAATCACTGACAAAATAGACTTTAAAGCAAAATTCACCAAAAAGGATAAGGGTAGACACTACGTCATGATTAAAGGATAAATACATCAGGAGAACATAACCATAAAAAATATTTATGCACCCAATGACAGGTCTTCAAAATACGTAAAGCAAACTCTAACAGAATTGAAAGAAAAATAGACATCTACACAATGATAGTAGGAGACTTCAAAACACCACATTCAGTGAAGGACAAAACATCCAAAAAGAAGCTCAATAAAGACATTGAAGATCTAAATGTCACAACCAAACAACTTGACCTCATAGGCATATACAGAGCACTCTACAAAACAGCAGCCAAGTATACTTTCTTTTCCAATGCACATGGAACATTCTCCAGATTAGACCACAAAGCAAGCCCTAACAGAAACCAAAATATTGATATATTACAAAGCATTTTCTCTGGCCATAAAGCCATGAAAGTAGAAGTCAAAAACAAAACAAAACAAAACAAAAAAAACGAGAAAAAAAATCAGATACATGGAAACTGAACAACATCTTGCTAAAATACTATTGGGTTATAGAAGAAACCAAGAACAGGATAAAGAAATTGATAGAATCAAATGACAATGAAAAAATATCCTACCAGGACCTTTAGGACTCAGCAAAAGCAGTACTCAGAGGCCAATTCATAGCAATGAATGCACACATCCAAAAGGAAGAAAGGGACAAAATCAAAACATTACCCAAAGCCTCAAACAAATAGAGAGCAGCAAATGAAGCCCATGGGCACTAAAAGAAAGGAAATAATAAAAATGAGAGCAGAATTAAATGAAATAGAGAATAGAAAAACAACTGAAAGAGTTAACAAGACAAAAATCTGGTTTTTTGAAAAGATTTTATCAATAAAATAGATAAATCATTGGACAAACTGACAAAAGAAAAACAGGAAATGGAACAAATAACCTGGATAATAAGTGAGATGGGTGATATCACAACAGACCCAAATGAAATTAAAAGAATCAACAGAATACTATGAAAAACTGTACTCCAACAAATTTGAAAACCTAGAGGAAATGGACAAATTTCTAGAAACACACTACCTACCTAAACTAACACAAACTGAGGTAGAACAACTAAATAAAATTATAGCAAAGAAGACATTGAAGAGGTAATTAAAAAACTATCCCACCCCCCCTCCAAAAAAAAAGCCCTGGCCCTGATGGCTTCACTGGAGAATTCTACCAAACTTTCAGAGAAGAGTTAACACCATTACTACTAAAGATATTTCAGAGCATAGAAAAGAACTTGATACTCCCGAGCTCATTATATGAAGCCAGCATAACCCTGATACGAAACTCAGGTAAAGACACCACGAAAAAAAGAAAAATACAGACCAATACCCCTCATGAACTTAGATGCACATATCCTCAACAAAATTCTAGCCAGTGGAATTCAACAACATTTAAAAAAAAAGTAAATCACCATGACCAAGTGGGATTCATATGTGTGCAGGGATGGTTCAACAATAGAAAAAGAACAAATATAACCCATCACATAAATAAAACAAAAGATAAGAACCACATGATCTTACAAATTGATGTAGAAAAGATATTTGACAAAGTCCAACACCCATTAATGATAAAAACTCTCAATACAATGAGTATAGGAGGAAACTTCCTTAACATAATAAAAGGCGTTTATACAAAGCCAACGGCCTACATCATCCTAAATGGCGGAAGTCAGAAAGCATTCCCCTTGAGATTGGGAACTAAACAAGAATGCCCTTTATCACCACTCTTATTCAACATTTTGCTGGAGGTCCTAGCCAGAGCAATAAGGCAAGAAAAAGAAATAAAATACCCAAATAAGTAAGGAAGAAGTAAAAATATCCCTATTTGCAGATGATATGATCTTATACACAGAAAACCCCAAAAAATCCATGAGAAAACTACTAGAACTGAAAGAGGAGTTCAGCAAAGTATCAGGATTCAAGATAAACATAAAAAAAATCTGCTGGATTCCCTTACACCAACAAAGAAAACTTCAAAGAGGAAATCACCAAATCAATACTATTTATAAACAATAGCCTTCAAGAAGATAAAATACTTAGGAATAAATCTAACCAGAGACATAAAAGACATATACAAAAAAACGTACAAGACACTACTGCAAGAAACCAAAAGAGACCCACATAAGAGGAAAAACATTCCTTGTTCATGGATAGGAAAGCTCAACAGTGTGAAAATATGAACTCTACCCAAAACGATCTATAGATATATGGCAGTCTCGATCCAAATTCCAAGGACATCTTTTAATGAGATGAAGAAACAAATTACCAAATTTATATGGAAACACGAGAGGCCCCAGGTAAATAAAGCACTACTGAAGAAGAAGAACAAAGTGGGAGGCCTCACACTACCTGAGTTTAGAACCTGTTATACCGCCACAGTAGTCAAAACAGCCTGGTACTGGTACAACAACAGATACATAGACCAATAGGACAGAGTTGAGAATCCAGACATAATTTCACCCAGCTATGAGCAGCTGATATTTGACAAAGGCCCAAAGTCAGTTAAATGGGGAAAAGACAGTCTCTTTAATAAACAGTGTTGGCATAACCGGATATCCATCAGCAAAAAAAAAAAAAAAAAAAAAAATGAAACAAGACCCATACCTTACACTATGCAAAACACTAACTCAAAATGGACCAAGAACCTAAATATGAAATCTAAAACAATAAAGATCATGGTAGAAAAATTAGGGACAATGCTGGGAGCCCTAATATATGGCATAAACAGAATACAAACCATAATTAACAATGCATAAACACCAGAAGAGCAACTAGATAACTGGAAGCTCCTAAAAATCAAACACTTTTGCTCATCGAAAGTCTTCACCAAGAGCGTAAGAAGATGGCCCATGAACTGGGCTACAACATATCAGATCAGGGTCTAATCTCTAAAATCTACAAGATACTATAAAACCTAAACAACAAAAAGACAAATAACCCAATTAAAAAATGGTCTAAGGATATGAACAAACACTTCACAAAAGAAACACCCAGGTGGCTAACAGATACATGAGGAAATGCTTCTGATCATTAACCATTAAAGAAATGCAAATCAAAACTACAATGAGGTACCAACTCACCCCAAGGCAGCTCGCATTAATCCAAAGATACAAAATAATAAATGTTGGAGAGGTTGGGGAGAGACTGGAACACTTATACACCACTGGTGGGAATGTAAAATGGTTTAACCACTTTGGAAATTGATTTGGCACTTCCTTATAAAGCTAGGAATAAAGGTACTATATGATCCAGTAATCTCACTCTTTGGAATATATCCTAGAGAAATAAGAGCCCTCACGTGAGTAGATATATGACACCCATGTTCATTGCAGAACTGTTCACAATAGCAAAATATGAAAACAACCTAGGTGCCCATCAAGAGACAAATGGATAAACAAGTTATGGTATATTCACACAATAGAGTACTAGGCAACAATAAAGAACAATGATGAATCCTCAAAACATCTCACAACATGCACGAATCTGGAAAGTATTATGCTGAGTGAAATTAGTCAGTCACAAAAGGACAAATATTGTATTAGACCACTATTATAAGAACCCAATAAAAGGTTTAAACACAAAAGAAAACTTTCTTTGATGGTTATGAGGGTGGGAAGGGAGGGAGAGGGGAATTCAATAACTAGATAGTAGACAAGAATTATCCGAAGTAAAGGGAAGGATAACACACAGTGTGGTGAAGTCAGCACAACTGGACTAAACTAAAAGCAGAGAAGATTCCTGGACACAACCAAACACTTTGAGGGACAGAGTAGCAGGGGCAGGGGCCTGGGGACCATGGTTTCAGGGGAGATCTAGGTCAATTGGCATAGCAAAGTTTATTAAGAAAATGTTCTGCAAAATCAGAAAAAAGAACAAAGAAAAATGAGTAAACCCTCAGAATTATGTGGAATACAAGCAAAAGCAAAAATTTGCAAGTGGCCAGAGTTCCAGCACAGGGAGAGAAAACAGAAAACACAGAGAAGAACATTGAAGAACTGCTGATAGAAAAGTTCCCTAATATCATGAATGATGAAAAGCTGACCATCAAAGAAGCTCAAGGACCTCCATATAGGATAGACCCCAAAAGAAATACACCAAGGCATATCATAATCAAACTTGCTAAAATCAAAGACAAAGAAAAAATCCTGCAAACAACTCGAGAAAAACAAAAAGTCGCATACAGAGGAGAAACAATAAGACTAAGCTCTGATTATTCAGTAGAAACCATGCAGGCAAGAAGGCAATTCAATGATATACATAAAACCTTGAAAGAAAAACATTGCCAACCATGAAAAATATTTCCTGCAAAACTTTTTAAAAAATATAATGATGAAATAAGGACATTTCCAGATAAGCAAAAATTGAAAGAATATGTAAAAACCAAACCAAACTTACAAGACTTATTAAAAGGAGTCCTTTGATATGAGAACAAACAATATCAGACCACAGCCTGAATCTAGGATGCAAGATTGTACCAGCCAGATACCAGGCTAGGAAATGAACTCTCAAGGACTATCCAAAACCAAAAGAAGTGCAAAACGGAACCAGAAAGATTAATCTGTAAATGACTTCAGAAAAATAAAAGAGGGAATAAATGGTGTAGTTATAGAACTTTCTAATGAAAAGGAAGGCAAGGTGATACCAAATAATAATAGATTGGCACAAATGTAGGAAGATAAGGGTAAATTTCAAGGTAATCACAAAGAAAGTTAATGAAACAACTCATCAAAATAAAGAAGAAAAACAAAAAGTCTCAGTAAAAACAAAATTCACAAAAACAAAAGAAATCCACAAACAAAAGGAACTCAGCACAGGAGAGTAAGAGGAACAAAGAAAACGTTAGCATCACAAAAATAAGCACTACAAAATGACAGCAATAAACTCACACCTATCAATAATTACACTGAATGTAAATGGCTTAAATGCACCCATAAAGAGACACAGAGTGACAGAATGGATTAAAAAAAACAGGATCCATCAATATGCTGTCTAAAAGAGACACACCTTAGAAACAAAGATGCAAATTTATTAAAAATCAAAGGATGGAAAAAATATATCAAGCAAATAACTACCAAAAAAGAGCAGGAGTGGCACTACTAATCTCAGATAAAATAGACTTTAAAACAAAATCCACCATAAAAGACAAAGAAGGACACCATGTAATGATTAAAGGGACAATCCATCATGAAGACTTAACCATAATAAACATCTACACACCCAATGACAGGGCTCCAAAATACATAAAACAAACTCTAACAGCACTGAAAAGAGAAACTGGCAGGTCCACAATAATAGTAGGAGACTTCAACACACCACTCCCAGTAAAGGACAAAACATCGAGAAAGAAACTCGACACGTACACAGAAGAGCTAAAGAGCACAATCAGGCAACTTGACCTCATAGACATATATAGCATGCTCCACCCAACAGCTACAAAGTACACATTCTTTTCCAGTGCACATGGAACATTCTCCAGAATAGATCACATCTTAGGCCAAGGAGGAACCCTCAATAAAATCCAAAACATTGAGATTATGCAAATTATCTTCTCTGACCACAAGCCATTAATGTAGAAATTAACAACAGGATGAGTAAGGAAAAAAAAAAAAAAATCAATTACATGGAAAAGGAATAACACCCTGCTAAAAACACTTGGGTAATAGAAAAAATCAGAGATGGAACCCAAAAATTACTAGAATCAAATGAGAATGGAAACACATCAGACCAAAACCTTTGGGACACAGCAAAGGCCCTCCTCAGAGGTCACTTTATAGCAATAGATGCACACATCAAAAGAGAAGAGAAAAAAATCAAAACATTAGAGAATAGAAAAACAATAGAAAGGATCAACAAAACCAAAAGTTGGTTCTTTGAAAGGATCAACAAAATCAACAAACCACTGGCCAAACTGACAAAAGAAAATCGGGAAAGAATGCAAATAACCCAAATAAGAAATAAAATGGGGGACATTACAACAGACCGAACAGAAATAAAAAGGATCATAACAGAGTTTTATGAAAAACTATACTCCTACAAATTTGAAAACCTAGAGGAAATGGACAAATTTGTAGAGACACACTACCTACTCAAGCTAACACAAAATGATGTTGAAAATCTGAACAGACCCATAACAAGAGATTGAAAAGATTTTAAAAAAAAAAAAAAAGCTCCCAACAACAGCAACAAAAAAAGCCCTGGCGCAAAGAGTTTTACTGGAGAATTCTACCAAACATTCAGTGAAGAGCTTACACCAGTACTGTCACACTATTTCAGAACATATAAAAGGAAGAAATACTTCCAAATTCATTCTATGAAGCCAGCATAACCCTAATACCAAAACAAGGCAAAGACACCACAAAAAAGAAAATGACAGATCAGTGTCTTCCAGGAGTATAGATGCAAAAATTCTAGCCAATAGAATTCAGCAGCATATCAAAAAAAAATAATACACTATGACCAAGTAGGATTCATACCAGGTATGCAAGGATAGTTCAACATTAGAAAATCTATCAACGTAATCCACCACATAAGTAAAAGGAAAGAAAACAATCACATCATCATCTCAGTTGAAGCAGAGAAAGCATTCGATGAAGTCCAACATCAATTCCTGATAAAAACTCTCAATAAAATAGGTATAGAAGGGAAATTTCTCAACATAATAAAAGGCATCTATGCAAAACCAATGGCCAACATCATTCTTAATGGAGACTGAAAACATTCCCCCTGAAAAGAGGAAAAAGACAAGGATGCTCTTTATCATCACTCCTATTTAACATTGTGTTGGGAGGTCTAGCTAGAGCAATAAGGCAAGAAACAAAAAATAAAGGGCATCCAAATTGGTAATGAAGAAGATGAACTCTCCCTATTTGCAGATGATATATATGATACTATAGATAGAAAACCCAAGACTCCACAAGAAAACTACTGGAGCTAATGGATTCAGCAAAGTTGAAGGATACAAGATAAACATACAAAAATCAGTTGGATTCGTCTACACCAAAAAAGAGAACAATGAAAGAGAAATGAGGAAAACAATACCATTTATAATAGCCCATAAAAAAATAAAATACGTGGGAATAAATCTAACAAGGAATGTAAAAGATGCATACAAAGAAAACTACAAAAAACTATGGCAAGCAACCAAAAGGGATCTACATAAATGGAAAAACATGCCATGCTCGTAGATAAGTAGACTCAGCATTACGAAAATGACAATTCTCCCAAGGTGATTTACAAATGAAATGCAACCCTGACCCAAATACCAACAACATTTTTTAAAGAGAAAAATGGAAAAAATTATCATTAACTTTATATGAAAAGGTAAGAAGTCTAGGATAAGTAAAGCACTACTGAAGAAGAATAAAGTAGGAGGACTCACACTATCTGACCTCAAAACCTACTATAGAGCTACAGTAGTCAAAACAGCCTGGTACTTGTACAATGACTGATACACATTGACCAATGGAACAGAATTGAGAACCCAGATGTAAATCCATCCACCTATGGTCACCTGATCTTTGATAAGGGCCCAAAGTCCATCAAATGGGGAAAAGACAGTCTTTTTAACAAATGATGCTGGCAAAATTGTATGTCCATCTGCAAAAAAAAAAAAAAAAAAACAGGACCCATACCTCACACCATATACAAAAACTAACTCGAAATGGATCAAAGAGATAAATATAAAACCAAAAACCATGAAGTTCATAGAAGAAAAATAGAATTAGTGCTAGAGGCCCTAATACACTGCATTAACAGGATACAAACCACAACCAACAACACACAAGCTCCAGTGGATAAGCTAGATAACTGGGATCTTCTAAAAATTAAACACTTACGCTCATCAAAGGACTTTACCAAAAGAGTAAAAAGGGAAACTACAGACTGGGAAAAAAAACTTTGGCTATTACAAATCAGACAAATGTCTAATCTCTAAAATCTACAAGAAAATCCAACACCTCTACAACAACAACAAAAAATAATCCAATTAAAAAATGGGCAACAGAAATGAACAGATACTTCACCAAAGAAGACATTCAATCAGCCAACAAACACATAAGGAAATGCTCATGATCTCTAGTCATTAGATAAATGCAAATCAAACCCACAATGAGAAACCATCTTGCCCTGGCATTACTGGCACAAATCAATAAAACAGGAAGTAACAAATGTAGAGGCTGAAGGGAAATCGGAACTCTTCTGTGCTGCTGGTGGGAACGCAAAGTGATACAACCATTTTAGAAAATGATACGGTGCTTTCTTAGAAAGCTAAAAATAGAAATATATGATCCAGCAATCCCACTCCTTAGAATATATCCTAGAGAAATAAAGAGTCATCACACGAATAGATATACGTACACCCATGTTCATTTCAGGAAAGTTCACAGTGGCAAAAAGATGTGAACGACCTAGATGCCCATCAACAGATGAATGGATAAACAAACTGTGATACATGCACACAATGGAGTATTATGCAGCAATAAAAAACAAGGATACATCTGTGAAGCATCTCATAACATGGATGAATCTGGAGGGTATTATGCTGAGTGAAATAAGTCAATGACTAAAGGACAAATATTGTGTGAGGACACTACTGAAAATACTCATGAAAAGGTCAACATACAAAAAGAAACAATCTTTGATGGTTACAAGGGAGGGAAGGGGTGGGAATGGAAAAACACTTAATAGACTGTAGATAAACGGAAACACAGTATTGGGGAAGTCAGCACAGCCTGTACAAGGCAAGGTCATGTTGGCTCCATAGACCCATCCAAGCTCCCCGAGGGACCGAATTGCTGGGCTGAGGGCTGTGGGACCATGATCTTGGGGAATATCTAGCTCAACTGGCATAACAGAGTTTATAAAGAAAATGTTACATTATACTTTGGTGAGTAGTATCTGGGGTCTTAAAAGCCTGTGAGCAGCCATCTAGGATACTTCACTGTTCTCACCCCTTTGGGAACAAGGAAGAATGAAGAAAACTAAAAATATAAGGGAAAGATTAGTCCAAAGAACTAATGAACCACATCTACCACGGCCTCCACCAGACTAAGTCCAGTACAACATTGGTGCCTGGTTACCACCACTGACTGCTCTGACAGGGATCACAACAGATGGTCCCAGACAGAGCTGGAAAAAAATGTAGAACAAAATTCTAACTCAAAAAGAAAGGCCAGACTTCTTGCTGGTCTGACAGAGACTGGAGATGGCCCCCAATACCTTTTCAGTTCAGTAATAAGGTCACTCCTGAGGTTCACCCTTCAGCCAAAGATTGAACAGGCCCATGGAACAAAACAAGACTAAAGTGGCACACTAACCCTGGGGAAGGGCCTGGAAGGCAGGAGGAAACAGGAAAGTTGGTAATAGGGAACCCAGGGCTGAGAAGGGAGAGTGGTAACATGTCATGCTAACTATTTGACGATGAAGTAGTTTGTTCTGTAAACCTTCTCTAAAGTACAATAAAAAGAAAAAGAAAAGAAAAGAAAAAAAAAGAAAATATTCTCTATCCCACTTTGGTGAGTGGTATTTGGGTTCTTAAAATTTTGCAAGCAGACATCTAAGATGAATCAGTTGATCTCAACCCACCTGGAGCAAAGGAGAAAGAAAAAAAACAAAGACACAAGGAAAATAGCCCAAGAGACAAAAGAGGCCACATAAACAAGAGACTAGAAGAACTAGATGGTGCCTGGCTACCAACAGTGACCGCCCTGACAGTGAACACAACATAGAGACCCTGATGGAGCAGAAGAAAAGTGGGTGCAGAACTCAAATTCACATGAAAAGACCAGACTTAATGGTCTGACTGAGACTGGAGGAACCCCTGAAGCCATGGCCCCTGGAGGTTCTGTTAATCCAGAAGTTAAAACCATTCCTAAAGCCCACTCTTCAGACAATGATTAGACTGGACTATAAAACATAAAATAATACTCATGAAGAGTGTGCTTCTTAGTTCAAGTAGATACAAGAGACTAAGGGGGTAGCACCTGTCTGGAGGTGGAATGAGAAGGCAGAGAGGGATAGGAGGTGGCTGAATGGACACGGGAAGCCCAGGGCGGAAAGGGGAAGTCTGCTGTCACATTTTAAGGATTGCAACTAGGGTCACATAACAATATGCGTATAAATTTTTGTATCAGAAATTAACTTGAGCTATAAATTTTCACCTAAATCACATTAAAAAAAAAAAAGAGGTAAGACCAGGAGATAGTACTGCACAAGCCACTATTTACTGAGGCTGATGCATTGACAGCTGCATACAGGGTACAGTCCTCCACAGCAGGCTGACTTCCAGAGGCAAGTGGCACAGGGAGCCACCAGAAGAGGAGGGCATAGGAAAAAAACAAATAAAAAAAAACCTGGAGGAGGAGAAAGGAGGGGGTTTACATGCATCTTAACGAAGTTCAGTTACAGCAAAGTGGGTAGTTTTTGGGTCAGAGAACGCCAAAGGATAGCAGCAACCTGTGGTCCTTATAACTGCAGTTTTTTATCTTATGGTTATCAGGGAGTCCTGGTGTTGCAGTGTTTAAGAGCTCGGCTGCTAACCAAAATTTGGCAGTCTGAATCCACCAGCCACTCCTTGGCAACCCTATGGGGCAGTTCTACTTTGCTCTATAGGGTCACTATGAGTCAGAATTGACTTGACACAATGGATTATTCCCATGACAATACGGTTACCAGATGTTAGGTGCAGTTTCAAGGGGTATGCAAAGCAGGCAGCCTCTAAGTGGCTACAAATATGTTTATTTTGGTTATTTTTTAAAACAATCCATATGTACAAATTTGAATTTGGTGCTGGCAGGATTTTTGGGGCTAAGTGACCTCAGCTTGGTATGGGGTCAATAAACAGTGACTGCCTTTGGCTCATTTACATGGGAGTTCCTGTTATATTTTGTAGCCTGCCTGTTATTCAAAGATTATGCAGTTGAGCACGCATTAAAGTAGACACAATAAGGACAATTAAAAAAAAATAAAAACTTATAATATGATGTCTCCAAATGAGCTATACAAAAATGATACTGTTCTGAGATGACTAACCCCATCTCCGACAGATTTTTGGCAACAGTTCAGTTGCCACAGTTAGCTAAACCTGTGTCTCATCTTTATTCCCTTTGTTGTGGTCTTCCAATGTGTCCCCGTATTTCACCATTGATCTCCCCTGCTGAACTGGTGGCTCTCTTATCTTGTTCCTTTATACATTGCAGTGGCTGATGGACTCCCTTTGCAAATAACTGTGTCAAGCTATTAGCATCAGGGCTTGGCTGGCTCTAGGGTTTCCTTATTATGCGCTAACACTGATCATTTTCTCTTTTTTTTTCTCCGCTTGTGTCCTGCCTTCTGCATTGAGGCTTTTCTCTCTTTTTCTTTAATCTCTCTATGCTTTCTTCCAAGCTTTTCTCTTCTCATTCTGTCTTTAGTTCTTCTCTTTCCATTTCACCCTACGGTGTATGATGCAGGACTTTCTTCTCCTTTTTCTGTTCTTATTTTTGTTGTGTTTTAAATTATACTTTTACTCTAGTCATTTTGGAAAAGTTTATTTATCACCAGGGAACCTTATCATTTTGATGGAAAGTAGGAATGTGTCCTGATAGAATAATTGAAAGAATGTCATTATCTAGAAATAATCTCTGCTTCTCTAGTAGTTCCTGATGCTTCAGTACCCAAATCAGTAAACTCTGTCTTAAATAATTGTCCCAACACAGTAATATGACAGCAGCAAAGACTTTTTAATTTAATTTCAAATGATTGATAGTAGCTTAAAGAAAAACACATATGCTACTGAAGAATTTCTAACTTTTTATTCTCCACCATATGTAAGTTAAACTAAGAGACCTGCAATATAAATCCTACATTTGAAAATGGACCAGAATTAATTTTATCAGGAATATTTATCCATCTGTGCACGCCTCATGATCTTGGTGATTATGGCATCGCATTAAATGTTATAGGATAATAAGTTTAGTAACCCTCTCGCACAATTCTAATCTCACATATTTAGTAAATAACAATTTATTTTGTTTAATCTTGCTAAAAAATAGGCTACTATAATTCAGTTTGACTAAGGAGTTGGTATCAAATGTTAACTTCCAGTTGGGTGTCAGTTTCTATTATTTTATCCACCAGTAAAAAGAGTGTACTACACATCTGTAATTTTTGCTTGCCCCACAAACATTGCACACTAGACCTCTAACCCTCCTCCTGTTAGCAGCAATAAAATCTTTGCTGTGGAAACTACCCATTCACAATTTTAAGAATGTGATAAATCAAGGTACCTTGTTCTCCTGTGGCCAAGTATCAGTGTTCAATTCAAGATGGGGAACTTAAATTTCCTCTGGCAGAATATGGAGTTCTCAGTGACATTACACAAACAGAAAAAGTAGTTTTCTCTCTGATGAATCTGTTCATTAGCTACCAATGTCTAAATTCAAGTTGCTACAATAAGGTCTTTTATTCAGAGATTGGTCCATCAGCATGGCCTATAAGTCTAAGAGCTATCTTATATCTTGCAATATTTGTAGGGGGAGGGTAGCAGAGCTGGAGTCTGTTTCATATAATCAAAGAACTCTAAATGATACAAAAAGAAAGTACAATATTGTCAAAAAAAAATCCTCAGTATAAATATTCATTGAAAGGAAAAAAATTAGTTAAAATTTCATGACTGCCATAGGACACCTATTCCTTTTGCTTTGGCCTTGGGTAACTTTGTTCTTAGGTTTTTTTTTTTTTTTTTTTTTGCTGTTCAATCTTTCTATTTTTACCCACTTAGGTAGTAATACACATAAAAATGATTTATTTCACTGAGAAGAAAGTGTCTATACCCTGATCATATCCTTTCTCCAGGGTTTTCAACAAAGTATAAGTTGGGCTTTAACACAGAGTAAAAAAGAAATGAAGAAGGTTGTGTTATATATCTTTTAGTTTAAATTTTGGAACCACAAAAACACAAAAGTTTCTTAGACCCATGCTTGCTTAGTACATGATCAAGAAATGTTCAGAACTCTAAGAGATCATTTGCAATCAACTGAAATCATCACTTAAATTAAACCTACCATTGTATCTCATTTTATTGTCCTTTGCTTTATTGTGCTTCATAGATATTTCATTTTTTAACAAATTGATGGTTTGTGGCAGCCCTGTGTTGAGCAAGTCTATCGGTGTCATTTTCCCAACAGCATGTATTCATTTCGTGTCTGTGTCATGTTTTGGTAATTCTCATAATATTTCAAATTTTTCATTATGATTATATTTGTTATGGTGGTCTGTGATCAGTGATTTTTGACGTTACTATTTTAATTGTTTTAGGGTTCCCAAAACTGCACCCATATAAGATGGTGACCTTAACTGGTAAATGTTGTTTGTGTTCTGACTGCTCCACTGACTGGCTATTCTACAATCTCTTCCCCTCTCCTCAGGTCTCCCTATTCCCTGAGACACGACAATATTGAAATAAGTTCAATTAATAACCCTACAACAGCCTCTAAATGTTCAAATGAAAGAAAGAGTCGCACATCTGCTGGAAATGATTAAGCTTAATAAGGAAATGTCAAAAGCCAAGACAGACGGAAAGCTAGGGCTTTTGTGCCAAAAAGTTAGCCACGCTGTGAACACAAAGGAAAAGTTCTTGAAGGAAATGAAAAATGCTATTCCAGTGAACAGAAAAATGATAAGAAAGTGAAACAGCCTTATTGCTGATATGGAGAATGTTTTAGTGGTCTGGATAGAAGATCAAACTAGTCACAACATTGCCTTAAACTAAAGACTAATCCAGAGTAAGGCCCTAACTCTAGTCAACTCTATGAAGGCTAAGAGAGGTGAGAAAGCTGCAGAAGAAAACTTTGAAGCTAGCAGAAGTTGGTTCATGAGTTTTAAGCAAAGAAGCTGTCTCTGTAACATAAAAATGCAAGGTGATGCAGTAAGTTGGGTGCAGAAGGTTCAACAAATTATCCAGAAAATCTATATAAGATAACTGATGAAGGTGGCTTCACTAAGCAACAGATTTTCAATGTAAATGAAACAGCCTTATATTAGAAGAAGATGCCATCTAGGGCTTTCATAGCTAGAGAGAAGTCAATGCCTGGCTTCAAAGCCTCAAAGGACAGGCTGACACTCCTGTTAGGAGCTAATGCAGCTGGTGATTTTAAGTTGAAGCCAATGTTCATTTATCATTCCAAAAATACTGGTGCTCTTAAGAATTATGGTAAATCTACTCTGCCTGTGCTCTATAAATGGAACAACAAAGCTTGGATGACAGCATATCTGTTTACAACATGGTTTACTGAATATTTTAAGCCTACTGTTGAGACCTACTTCTCAGAAAAAAAGATTCCTTTCTAAATGTTGTTGCCATTGGCAATGTATTTGGTCACCCAAGAGCTCTGATGGAGATATACAGGGAGATAATGCTGTTTCATGGCTACTAACACAACATACATTGTGCAGCCCATGGATCAAGGAGTAATTTCAACTTTCAAGTTTTATTTAATAAATACATTTTGTAAGGCTATAACTGCCACAGATAATGATTCCTTTGATGGATCTGGGCAAAGTAAATTGAAAACCTTCTGGAAAGTATTCACCATTACAGACTCCACTGAGAATATTTGTGATTTACAGGAGGAGGTCAAAATATCAACATTAACGGGAATTTGGAAGAAGTTGATTTCAGTCCACAGGGATGACATTGAGGAGTTCAGGACTTCATTGGAGGAAGTAACTGCAGATGTGGTAGAAATAGCAAGAGAGCAAGAGAACTATAATTAGAAGTTGAGCTTGAAGATGTTACCAAATTGCTGCAATCTCATGATAGAGTTTTACCGGAGGAGTAGTTGCTTCTTATGGATGAGAAAGGAAAGTGGTTTCTTGAGATGCAATCTACTCCTGGTGAAGATGCAATGATTATTGAAATGACAATCAAACCCAAACCAAACCAAACCCAGTGCTGTCGAGTCGATTCTGACTCATAGTGACCCTATAGGACAGAGTAGAACTTCCCCATAGAGTTTCCAAGGAGCACCTGGCGGATTTGAACTGCTGACTCTTTGGTTAGCAGCTGTAGCACTTAACACTATGCCACCAGGGTTTCTGGAATGACAATAAAAGATTTCAAATAATAGGTAAAATTTGTTAATAAAGTAGCAGCAAGGTTTGAGAGGATTGACTCCAATTCTGAAAAGAAGTTTTACTTTGAGTGAAATGCTATCAGATACTATCGCATGCTACAGAGAAATCTTTCATGAAAGGAAGAGTCAATTGATGTGGCAAAATTCATTGTTGTCTTATTTGAAGTAATTGCCACAGCCACTTCAAATTTCAGCAACCACTACTCTGATCCATCAGCAGCCTTTGACTCACAGTATTGAGGCAAGACCTTCTATCAGCAAAAAGATTACAACCGAATGCTCAGTTTTTAGTTAGCATTTTTTAGCAATAAAGTATTTTTCATTAAGGTATGTACACTGTGTTTTATTAGTGTGTAATAGTATTAAAAAAAAATTCAAAAACACAGTAACATTATGTTACTGTGTTTTTGAAACAATACTGTTACACACTTAATAGAATACAGTATAGTTTAAGCATAACTCTTAAAATGCACTGAGAAACTGAAAATTTCATGTGACTTGCTTTATTGTGATAAGTGTTTTATTGTGGTGGTCTGGAACTGAACCTGCAATATTTCTGAGGTATGCCTATATTTTATTTTCCAGGTCTACAGACTCGTGTATGCTGCCTGTAGCCTCCACAGATCTGATAGCAATTTTAAAATGGCTGATACTATATATACAGTCACATGTCACTTAAGGTAATGTTACATTCTGTGAAATAGTACTTTATGTGTTTTGGTCATTGTGCGAACACCATACAGGCAGTCCCTGTGATACAAACATTTAACTTACAACCTGTAGTTGTGAACTAACCTTTGTAAAGCCTATTATATTAAAAATTTGAGGAATGTATAACGGTTCATAATAACAAACGGGTGCTACATTTCCATATGCATCAAACATTATTATTATTACTGTATTATTATGTTAAATATGGTTTAGTGTACCTACATTCCATTCTTTGCTCAGAATTTCTGTATTTATGGGACCATGAACATATATGCAGTTGAACGTTTCCCAAATGGACATTATGTGGTGAATGACTGTGTGTGTGTGTGTGTGTATATATATATATATATAAAATAGGAATGCACCACCATGAGTCTGTCAGTTTGTTGTACTGTGGGGTCTTGTGAGTTGTTGTGATGTTGGAAGCCATGCTACCGATATTTCAAATAACAGTAGGGTCACCCATGGTGGACAGGTGTCAGCTGAGCTTCCAGACTAAGACAGCCTAAGAAGAAGGACCTGGCAGTCTACTTCTGAAAAAAATTAGCCAGTGAAAACCGTATGAGTAGCAGCAGAGCATCATCTGATACAGTGCCAGAAGATGAGCCCCCAAGTTGGAAGGCACTCAAAATATGACTGGGGAAGAGCTGCCTCCTCAAAGTAGAGTCAACTTCAATGACGTGGATAGAGTCAAGCTTTCAGGACCTTCATTTGCTTATGTGGCATGACTCAAAAAAAGAAGAAACAACTGCAAACATCCATTAATAATTGGAACATGAAACGTATAGAGTATGAATCTAGGAAAATTGGAATTCATCAAAAATGATATGGAAGGCATAAACATTAACATTCTTGGCATTAGCGAGCTAAAATGGACTGTGTGGTTTAAAGTCAGGAAAGGTGTGGGTCAGATTTGTATTCTTTCACCATACTTATTCAATTTGTATGCTGAGAAAATAACCCGAGAAGCTGGACTATATGAAGATGAACAGGGCACGAGGACTGGAGGAAGACTCATTAACAACCTGCGATATGCAGATGATGCAACCTTGCTTGCTGAAAGTGCTTACTGATGTAGATCAAAGACTACAGCCTTCAGTATGGGTTACACTTCAGCATAAAGAAAACAAAAATCCTCACAACTGGACCAATAAGCAACATCATGATAAACAGAGAAAAGTTTGAAATTTTCAAGGATTTCATTTTACTTGGATCCACAATCAACACCCATGGAAGCAGCAGTCAAGACACATTGCATTGGGCAAATTCGCTGCAAAAGACCTTTTTAAAGTTAAAAAGCAAAGATGTCACCTTGAAGACTAAGATGTGCCTGACTCAAGCCATGGTGTTTTCAATCGCATCAGATGCATGCAAAAGCTGGACAATGAATAAGAAAGACCAAAGAAGAATTGACGCCTTTGAATTATAGCGTTGGTGAAGAATGTTGAATATACCGCGGACTGCCAAAAGAACGAACAAATCTGTGTTGAAAGAAGTTCAACCAGAATGCTCCTTAGAATCAAGGATGGTGAAACTTTGTCTCACATACTTTGGACATGTTATCAGAAGGGCTCAGTCCTGGAGAAGCACATCATGCTTCATAAAGTAGAGGGTCAGTGAAAAAGAGGAAGGCCCTCAACAAGATAGATTGACACAGTGGCTGCAATAAGGGTCTCAAGTATAATAATGATTGTGAGTATGGCGCAAGACTGGGTGGTGTTTCTTTCTGTTGTACATAGGGTCACTATGAGTTAGAACAGACTTGATGGCACCTAACAACAAGAGCCATAGGAATGTAAAATTGGTTGGTCAAAATTATCTAAGAATCTAGTATGACTTAACAATTTTACTTCTAAATATATTCCTAAGTAAATACATACATGTATCCAAGTAACACTAATTATACTCATCTAAAAAGGAAACCAACACAAATTCAAGAGTAGAATTGAAATGTAAGTTATGGTACATTTATAATGAAATATTATATGACAATGAATATAATACAACTACATACAACCATAGGGATGAATCTCACTGACATAATGTGAAATGTTTCCATAACATTCAAAAACTCATATGAAAAATTAACATGATGTTACAAATCAGAATAACGGTAACTTTTGGGGAATAATAGCGTCTAGAAGGGGGCAGTAGGTGTCCTAGGTTTTTCAATAAAGTTGTGTTTATCGTTCTGGGTGATAGCTATACCAGTGAATTCATTTTGTAAAATTCATTGATTTCTATACTTTTGATTAGTATACTTTTCTGTATAAATGTTATAAAAACAAAGTAAAAAATAGTTGCCATTGAATCAGGTTTGACTCAAGGCAACCCTATGTGTTTCAGAATAGAGCTGTGCTCCACAGAGTTTTCAATGGCTGATATTTTGGAAGCACCATATTTTTTCCCAAATAACACAATCACACATATAATGCAAATAGTATGCCTAGAAAATAATGCGTGAGGGGGTTGCACTGTTGGCAAAAAAACTTATAACGCACACACTGTTTGCCTAAAAATATGAAAGATTGCCAGGCCTTTCTTCTGAGATGAATTTGGGCAAACTCAGATCTTTTGGTAAGCAGCCAAGCACATTAAACATTTGTACTAACCAGGGACACAATATTTACTGTAGAAAAAAAAAAAAAAAAAAAAGGATGAAATAAGAATCAGACTTAGAAATTTTGGATATTTCTTTTTAGGAGACAAGGGGAAATTTGTTTAGGTTTTAATCTTTCACCAATCTTTAAAAACACCTTCAATTTTTCACCTATTACCTCTCTACCTTACTTTCATGCTCATTATTGAGATGAAATTGAAACAAAAGCCTAGTAATCTAAGATATACTTGTTTACCAATGCAGGGAGGCAGAATTAGTTCCATTAAGAGTAATGGAGTGAAACAGTTTATGAGGAAGTTACGGACTAGCAAATACTACTAGTGTGAGCAATTGAAAACTTGCAGAATATTTTTGGTGGAAAAAAGGCTCAGAAATATGCATAAAAGCTTTAAGCATATTCATTAAAACCATAGTCAGTCTGAGGCATTCATATCTAATGGAAATGTGTCCTTCCACAATAGTGTCTAATTTATATAAAAAGAAAAAACGTTGCCATCAAGTTGGTTCCAACTCATAGCGACTGTGTAAGGCAGAGTAGAACTGCCTTATAGGTTTCCAAGGCTGTAATCTTTTCAAATGCAGACTGTCACAACCTTCTCCTGCAGAGCAGCAGTTTAACTACTGTAACTCCAAGGGCTCCTCTCAGTTATATATTAAAAAAAAAAAAAACCAGTGTCGTCAAGTCGATTCCAACTCATAGTGACCCTATAGGACAGAGTAGAACTGCCCCATACAGTTTCAGAAATATTTCTGTGGAACTTCATTGGAAAAGTAGTGTTGAAAACAAATAAGGATCTAAGGAAACCTGGTGAAAAAAATAAAATTTTGACATAATATAAAAATTTTAAATTAGGAAAAAAATAACAATGATCCAGTAAGAAAAAAATATCTCTTTTTCTTTCTAGGTATGCTAAATATAAAGTATAATAATAGTTAAACATACTAGGTCTTAAAGGAACAGCAGTGTTTGAAGAATGTGAGTACAACAGAAAAATAGCCATATATTGTCTGCAAAGAAACTAACTTCTCAACTGTATTTTCTTCAAAAAAAGCCTCTTCATATTTCTTGTGTTGAACATTTAGTAATACTCAGCTCCTCCCTCTCCCTTGTCAAGGCTTTCAAATCTATTGCTAACATTTATACCTTTTTGTTAACCTGACATTTTTTTCTTCTTTTTCATTCCCAATGTCACATTCCATTTTAAGCTTTGACCACAGAATTAGAAAATGACAATGATTAGAATCTGAGCTTCTTTCCTATACCTGGTTTTCAATCTGGTACACTGTGCACAGCAACTCCCAGAATTGATTTTATAAAATTTCCTTACTAAATCAGTGCTATTTAATTGATGGTGTGCTAGACTCAACTGGTACCTGCTCCTGGGAGCAAACTGTGGAAATTTCTTTCTATCTATCTATACATTGACATCGCTGTGTAAAAGCTTGAAATTAACCATGGTTGTATTACTTATAGGAGTTCCTGGGTGGCGAAAATGGTTAAGTGCTAAAGGTTTGCAGTTCAAACCCAACAAAAGGCTCCTCAGAAGATAGGCCTGAAGATCTGCTTCTGAAATGTCAAAGTCTTGAAAACCCTATTGTGATGGTTAAGGTTGTATGTTAACTTGGCTGGACTGTGGTTCTCAGTGTTTAATATGTGATCATCCCCGTGATGAGATATTCTGTGAGTAACCAATCAGTTCAAAGGGAGTTTCCTTGGGTGTGTAGCCTACATCTGAATATAAGTGGACATTCTGGCTTTTGCCCTTTGTGGATCCTGCAGCTGCATCCTGTTTATCTGACCTCCTGTTCTTGGGACTTGAGCTAGTAGCTTATCTGCCAATCTTGGGATTCATCAGCCTTCACAGCCTGTTAACAAAAGGTCTGCTCTCCAACCTGCCGATCTTGGGTTCACCAGACCCTGTGGCTACATGAAATATGAAATGGTATAATAACAAATAATATCAAGTATGGGTGTATGTCTAAACAGCCAACACATAAAGAAAGCTAAATCCAATTTTATTACTCTCTCTTTCAAATGAATACTTTTCATGACTTGGTAAAAATCAATTAGATAAGCCCTTCTTGAAGACAAGCCCTGATATTAGGCGAAGAACATGCTATATGTTCATTAAAGGCTGAAGGAATGAGTACATCAGTGTTCACTGCAGCACTATTTACAATGTCCAAAAGATGGAGTCAACCTAAATACCCATCAAAGGATGAAAGAGTAAAAAAACGTAGTATGTACATACAGTGGAATACTACTCATCCATTAAAAGACATAAAGTCTTGATGCATGCTAAAATCTGGATGGAACTTGAAGACACTGTGTGAGAGAAATAAATCAATCACAGAAGGACAATTATTATATGACTTCACTTAAATAAAAGGACAAAAACAGGCAAATGTATAGAGACCAAAGTTTATTAGTAGTTACTGGGGTAGGGCAAGGGAGGAGGAAAGGGAGGTTATTGCCTATGGGGTAACTTTTGGTTTATGGTGATGAAAATATTGCATTGATTAAGGGTGGGGTTGCACAGCTAATTAATGTACTTGCTCTCAATAAGTTGTATACCTATAAAAAGTTAAATTGGCAAAAGTTGTGTGAAAGATATATTTACTGCTACAACAACAGCAAAGAGTAGCTGCTGAGGCTTCTTATGTGTAATCAAAGACCTCATGGGGTTTGCTTACTTAGTTTGGAGGGTTAGGGTCATGGTTTCATGGGACATCCCAGTTAATTGGCCCAGTAATGTGTTTAGTGCTTCTGTTCTACCTCTCAATTTGTTGCATAGTGCCTTATGTCTTAAAAGTTTGCAAGTGGCCATTCAAGCTGCAACAATTGATCTCTATTCACCTGGAACAACAGAGGAAGAAGGAGAGTTGGGAATAGGAGGAGGAAATGAAATGTGCAGCTAATTGCCTCCATGAACAACTGCCTCCTTTGCCATGAGATCAGAAGAAATGGATGGTTCCCATCTACAATTCTGAACATTTTAATCAAAGATTCTATACAAGAATTCTGAATAAAGAGGAAAAGTGCAAAACAGAATTTCAAATTCTCATGGGATCCAGAATATCTGGAGCCATGGATGCTGGATGAACCCTGAAACTATTGCCCTGAGATAATCTTTGAAACTTAAACCAAAAATATCCCCTTGAAGTCTTATTAAAACCAAGTAGTATTTTAGCTTAATTAGTAACAAATGTCTGCCTTGAGCATTGTGCTGTTTTAAGATCTACCTATACGGGATCAATTGACAACAGAAACTTGAAAGTTTAGATAGGAAATTTAGGAGGAGGTGATTTTATGTTAATGGAGAAAGAACAACTCAGAAAACAGGGGTGAGAATGGTTACCCATCTCAAAGAATGGTGAAACTCGAAGAATGTAATCAATTTCACCGAATTGTACATGTATAAATTGTTGAACTGCTGTATGTTCTGCTGTGTATTCTCAACAACAAAAACACACAAATAAATAATATGGAAAAAGGGGGAGAAATATGGAATTAAGATGAATTCCAGATGTGTCAAACAGAGAAGGAAGGATATGACTGTTTGGGGGTTGGCTGTTGTTTTTGTTCTGAGGGAAGACTGTAGACAGTGAATTAAAAAAATGTGCTTATTTTAGTTGAGTATGATGTATGCGTACATCCAAATAGAATTGTCCATAAATAGTATATATAAGTCTTGAATAGAGAGAAGAGATTTGGAACTAATGGCCCCACATGGTGGCTAGAGCCACAGGGCGTATGAGATACCCGAGAACAGAAAAAGTGAAGGAAAAGTAGCCTGGATCTGAGCCTCAAGCAACTGAAATATAAGATCAACAAAGATCCGTATTCAAAAAATGGTATCAAATCACATGAAGAACACAGAATAAGATTTATTCTAATAAAAAATAGTTACCTCAAAAAAAAAAAAATTGATTGAATGAGTAGCATGGACAAGATGGTAGTGTAAGAAGCTCCATGCTCCTATTCCCTCACAGAAACCCTAAGGAAAAAGTAGAAACTGGCAGAAATAACTTTATTAGAAATCTGGAAACCTATAAAAGATTTACATCAGCTGAGGAAATGCTGAGTTAAAAAAATGCTATTTAAAAATGATAGGAGAGCTTTAGGGTGTTTTCTGCTCTCAAGTGCCCCATATCCTCTCTGCTTTTACAATGATCCTGCAGCTGAAGCAGCCCATATTTCCAGAGAAAAATCCTGATCCCCAGCTCTGGAGGGAGAAGAGTGGACTTTATTTGCAAATTATAATGTGTGTATTCTAACTTGTCTGGGGACTGGCTGAAGAACTGAAGCAAGTGCTTGTCTCTCTCATCTATCTCAAAGCTCATGTCAAGTGAAAAAGGGGCAGGCTCTGACTAAACACCTTAACAACATTTTGCTGCCTGGGAAGAATTGTGTAATTGAGAGCTAATATAGATGCTTACGGACTGGGAAGAGAACCCAGATAGAGAGATTCTTTGGGAATTTTTGGCATTCAAAGAATTCATGTATATTGGGAAATTTGGAAAGCCGCAGGCATACTCAGAAATACCTGAGAAAACCTATCACTTTACCTCAGACTCATCTCATTGTCTTCATGCCCGTTTGATTACAAACCTGGCTGTCTGTGTTGAAAGAAGACAATCCCCAAAGAGTATGAGAGGTTTTTTTTTTGTTGTTGTTCTCTGTCAAAATATTAGCTGAATATAATCTCAGAAACAGAGACCTCAGTGGCAACAAAAGTCCAGGGATGCAGTCTTTACAAAACTAGATGTGGAAAGTGACTGAACAAATGGACTAGTGTAGCCTTCAACAGTCAAATAAACAAACAAAACAAATGAAAAAATCCAGCAAACCCTGAGAAAGGAAAATCTGATTTCCAGATTTGCCACATTACAGTATTCAAATGGGCTTTTTGCAACCAAAAATCACAAGGGATACCAAGGAAGAGGTAGAGATGGTCCACTTAAAAAAACACAATAAAGTGACAAAAACCATTGCTGAGAACCCCACTTACTGTATTTACTAGACAAAAATATTAAAACAAATATATTAAGAACTTTACTATTATATGCTGAAAGAACTTACAGTAAACATAAACAAAAAACTAAAGACAATCAGGAAAATGATCTATTAACAAGATGAGAATATGAATACAGAGATATAAATTACAAAAATTAACCAAACAAAAATTCTGGAATGGAAAAGTATAATAACTAGAAAAAAAATTACTAAAGTGGTTTCACAGTACATTTAAGCATGCAGACTAAGGAATCAGTAAGATTTATGATAGGTCAACTGAAATTATTGAGTCTGAGGAATAAAAGGGGAAAAAATGAGGAAAAGTGAGCAGGTCTTAAGAGGTTGTGGAACATCAGCAAGCCAACCAATATGTGTGTAATACAAATACCAGTAGGATAAGAAAGAAAGGGGCTGAGAGAATGTTTGAAGAAATAATGTTCAAAAACTTCTAAAATCATACAAAAGTCATGAATTTATAAATCTAAGAAACACGAAAAACTACATATAGGATAAGCTCATTGAGATCCACACCAAGATACAGTGTAATCACACTTTGGTTGAAAACTAAAGACAAAGAGAGAATCTTGAAAGTAGCAAGGGAGAAACTTACTGTGACATACAAGACATCCTCAATAAAGTTAACATCTGATTTCTCGGCAGAAAGTGTAGAGGCCAGAAGGCAGCGAGATGACATATTTATAGTGCTGACGGAAAACAAAACCAAAGAAAAAACTGCATCAACCAAGATCCAGTATCTGACAAGACTGTCCTTTCAAAATACAGGTAAAAGTAAAACATTAAAAATAAACAAAATTGGAGATGTGCCCTTCAAAAAATATTGGGAAGTATTTTTTGTATATCTTTCAGATTTTTCAATATCAGTCACAGATCTCCTCTGAAATATGTATTATGTAGGATTTTTCATGCCAAAAGTGAAATAAAAGAACATTAGACAATAACTAAAAGTCATATGAGGAAAAAAAGATTTCCAGTAAAGTTAATTTGATGGGCAAATATAAGCACGTATTATTGTATTTGGGGGTTTTGCTCGGTTTTTTACGTTCTTTGTGATTTAAAGGACAAATCCATAAAATAGTTATAAATTTAAGTTATTGGGCACACAAAGTGTAAAGATGTAATTTGTGACAACAAGGAGCCGATGGATGCCAAGACTATAGAAGTTGAAACAATGATCTTCCTCTGTAACCCACAGAGTGAGCATTTTTCCCTATAGCAAGTGCTCTGAATTTGGACTTCTAGCCTCCTAAAAAAAAATGAATTTCTGGTCTTTGAAGCCACCTTCTTCTGGTTTTTCTGTTACAGAGACACTAGTTAATTAAGACACTCATACAAATTATTCCATGTTAAAATGTTGAAACTCCTATTTAAAATACAAAATCATTTAATTTTAATTAAAGTAAAATTAAAACTATTAACTTATAGTATTTATAATGCAATTGAAATTTAATTTTAATTTTTATGAATAAAAGTAGTGTAAATTGATGCAACTACTTTGTAAAAAGTTTGTTGTTATTTAGTTACGGAGGACATACACACACTCTATAACTTATCAGTTGTATCCCTAGGTTTTCACTTAAGAGAAATGTGTATGTGTGCCAGGATACATATACTAAAATATGCTATCACAATTGAGTTTTGATGAACTAGAAATTGCCTAAAAGTCCAGCACAGAAATACGTATAAATAGATGCATTATATAAACAAGCAAGGAAATGAATAAGTTGCAGCTACATTGATCAATACAGATATATTTTACAAATGTAAAGTCTATGAAAAAAGCCATCACAAAATAGTAAATGTAATATCATTCCATTTATATTAAGTTCAGAAACTGGAAAACAATTTTGTATTTTAGGGATGCACAGGGTTTTATATGCCTATTACAAATAATACATATGACAGGATTTGGATTACTCATAAAGTTAAAGAAGGAGGTTATGTTGTGAAGTGACTCATGAGGAGCTTTTGGGTGTTGAGGATCTTTTATTTTCTTACCAAAAAAAAAAGCAAGCAAACAAACAAAAAAAAAACTCACTGTAGGTCGATTCCGACTCATAATGACCCTATAGGGCACAGTAGAGCTACCCCATCAGATTTCCAAGGAGCGGCTGGTGGATTTGAACTGCTGACCTTCTGGTTAGCAGCCATAGCTCTTAACCACTTTGCCACCAGGGCTCCATTTCCATTCCTAGGTGATGGTTAAATGGGAGTTTGTTCTTAAGTGTCCATCAAGCCATACTTTTAACATATGCATTCTTTTTTACGCAAAATGTATCTCATAGTGAGAACAGAATGGCCAAGCTAATAAGAAGATAGGTATATCAATAGCTAGACAGATAGATAGATGAAAGATGATTGCTAGATAAGAGAGAGAGAGAGACCCTCTTTCCAGATAAAATTGCCATTATAAAATCTCTGGATCATTATCAAGGATTACTTTTGCACAGCAGAAAATATTTGGACAGAACTCCCTTCTCCTGTCATTTAAGAACTATTTATCAAATTATGTCTCCATCTTTGCCTTCCATGTCATTTTTTAAAATAATCTTTCTGGTTCCCTTCAAAAATGGCCTTGCTTTACCTCTAACATTTCAATCATGCTTCTAATGAAACAAAATCTTGCCAACCTAGTTATTCTAACAATGAAATGACATTATAATGATAAAAAATAGAATTAAAGGAAAGAATAAATTGGTAGCATCCATGTCTCTAGATCTCACTGTAATATTAGGATTATAAATCATATTTTTCAGAAATGTGATGCTAACTTTTAGGAGAAGAAAAAAAAATTTTAATCCCTGTTTGAGATGTTAGGTGATATATTTGTTAAAATCTGCAGAGATATATATGACCAAATTATCTAATTTCTCTGGGCCTTAGTTTTAAACCTGGAACATGGAGAAAATAGCTGTACCCACCTTATAGGGTTGCTATGAGGATTATAAAGGCGAACATGAGCATTTACAGAAACTCCTGCTCCTAAAAGTAAAGTGAATAGTTTCAATCCTTCAGAGTCCTATCCCCTGTGTACTCATGACAAAACTACAAAATTGGCCATCTTGTTTCAGTTCTATGCCCATATACTTTATTACTTTACTGGAGTATTCTAAAGCAAAACTCACATGTCATAGATTTCACGTGTAATTATTTTGTATGTAAGTGTGAATCAAATGGATGAGATCTCTTTCTCCTACAATAACATTAGCAAAACTAACAGTAACAATAAGAACTTAAGAAAATGTAGTATTTAGTCAGCATTCCAACTTCCTGCATTTGTTCCTTCAAACCCAGGTCCCAAACAAGCTGACTGTGTTTGGTTGTCATGGTTCCTACATTTCCTTTAATGACAATAGGAAAAAAAAAGTCATTATACTACTGAAACAGTTACAAAACGTTCAATATTTACATACATTTTTGAGAATCAACAAAAATGATTGTTCAGATGGTATCTGGTGGATCAGTGTACATTTTCTTGTGCCAAAGTTGAAATTGTTTAACGCACCATAGTGCAAAATATCAATCATTCAGAATCATCCCATATTTAGCTATGATCACTTATGCTGTGTTTACTAAGGTATACATTCAGTGGTAGTGCTATAAGCACTTGGGGTAGCTAACTAAAAACCTTATTTATTATAAAAATGTGCTCATCTCAGGACTATGGAATGTTTAATTAAACTCAAGAAAAAATAGTTAACACCCAGAAGAGAAGAGCCCTGTTTAACGCACTTAAGACCTTTTTGAATTTTTTTATTTGTTCTTGTTGAACATATTCACAGCAAAATACACACCAGTTCAATCATTTCTACATGTACGATTCAGTGACATTGATTACCTTCTTCAAGTTATGCAACTATTCTCACTCTCCCTTTCTGAGTTGTCCTCCCCCGTTATTATAAACTTTCTGCTCCTAAGGTTCCTATCTAATCTTTTGAATTGTTGTTGTCACTTTGATACCATGTAGGAAGTTCTTAAAAAAGCATAATGCTTGTCTTAGGCTAGGTTCTCTAGAAAAGTAAAACCAATAAAATGTATAAATATACATATATGCAGAGAGATTTAAGTCAAGGAAATGGCTTATGCAGTTGTAGAGGCTGGAATGTCCCAAGTCTGAGGGTCAGAATAGAGGCTTATCCTGATTCACACAGCCACAGGGGCTGGCAAGCCCAAGGACATCAGGTAAGAGAGCAGGGCTTTTGCTCATATGCTGCAAGGATAGATGAATCCCAAGATTAGCAGGCAAGACTGCAGGCAAGCTGCTAGCTCAAGTCCCAAGAACTGGAGATGAGACCAACAGGAGCCATATGCACGATCCAGCATGAGCAAAAACCCCAGCCCTTACCAGAATGTTTGCTTATATTCAATGCTGTCCACACGCTCAAAGAAACTCCCTTTCAATTGACTGACCCTGTCGCAGAGGGTGATCACATACCAAATCTCAACAGGGAAATGATCACAACTTTATATGACTGCCAAAACACTAAGAATCATGGCCCAGTGAAGTTGACACACTATCTTAACCATCACAATGCTAAAGGCTAGGCTATTATTTGGTTTTAAGAAGACTTCAGGGGATATTTTTGGTTTAGGTTTAAAGATTATCTCAGGGAAATAGTTTCAGGGGTTCATCCAGCCTCCATGATTACAGATGTCTGGAATCCATGAGAAACTGAAAGTATGGCTCCATCTTTACATCCACAGCTAGGGGGTTCCTGTCTATATTTTCAACGTATCACACCAGTTTCCTGAACTGATTAGTCACTCAACCATAGTGTGTGAAATAATAGAATTATAAATCAGTCATGTTCGTGCAGATTCCTATTGCTTCTAGATAGTAAAACATCTAGTTTCTCAGGTTGAGCTTACTAAGTTTGATATTATTAATATATCAGAAAAAAGATATAACACCAACTTCCAGGTTCTCTGGTGCCTTCTCAATTTTATGAAATAGAGTAGGATGCCTAAATACTCAAAGATCCACTAATCCCTAGGAATTTTATAAATATATAAATATCATTTGAAAATTGGAATTTCACAAAACAGCTTGAAAAACTGTCTGCAAAATATGTATTTAAAATGAACATGAAAAAATTAATTTATTTAAAAAAACCACTGCCGTTGAGTCGATTCTGACTCATAGCAACACTATAGGACAGAGTAGAACCACCCCATAGCGTTTCCAAGGTGCACCTTGTGGATTTGAACTGCCAACCTCTTGGTTAGCAGCGTAGCACTTAACCACTACGCTACCAAGGTTCTTTTACATTCTAATAATGTATCAAATGTGAGATGGGAAATTGGTCCAGTTATCTGTATATTCATGCTGTTGAAGTAATTTTTCTGGCAGCATGAATCATCTGATAATAGCTTCAATTCTTCACTTTATTTTGTGTGTGTGTAAGCAGAACCAAAGATGAATCCTATCAGTGAAGATGAAATAACCCTATTTTTATGGCATTGGATTTTTTCCAGATGGAGAAATATTTAAGTAGAATGCTTAAAATTCACATTTTTATTCTTTCATTTGCTGATATCTGAGTGTGAAGCATAAGTTGTTCCAAGTGCAGATGTTCTTATTGCTAGATTCATCTGTGACAATAAAGTAAAAGGCACGTGAATAGATATAGACTTTAATTTTTGCTTCACCCTTTTCACTAGCATCTGGATACTTCAAGAATTGCTTTAAATTGTTGATTCAAACACCAAATATTTGTATATTCAGATATGTTAACCTAATTATCTGATTGTAAATATGTAATAGCCTCATGAAGATAATATAACATGACCGTGCCCATTAAAAAAAAAAAAAAAACTTAAAAATCTCAGTACTACACTATTTCAAAAAAAATATGAATCAAAAAAAAAAATGAGAAAGTCCTTTTGCTTCTGTTCATGTAACCCACTTACTGTTATTTTTCATGTTGCCTCACCTCACACCTCATGAACAAGAACAGTTACTGCCTCCCCCTGACCTCTGCAGCTTGCCGAGCACCACGGATTCTTTCTCTCTGCCAAATGCCTGACAGAGGCAGTTTCTTCTTCCTTAATCGGAATGCCTGTTTCTTTTCTGCTTTCTGTCTATTCTTTTTTTTTTTTTAATAACTTTTATTAAGCTTCAAGTGAACGTTTACAAATCCAATCAGTCTGTCACATATAAGTTTACATACATCTCACTCCCTACTCCCACTTACTCTCCCCCTCTTGAGTCAGCCCTTTCAGTCTCTCCTTTCTTGACAATTTTGCCTGCTTCCCTCTCTCTCTATCCTCCCATCCCCCCTCCAGACAAGAGTTGCCAACACAATCTCAAGTGTCCACCTGATATAATTAGCTCACTCTTCATCAGCGTCTCTCTCCCACCCGCTGACCAGTCCCTTTCATTTCTGATGAGTTGTCTTCGGGGATGGTTCCTGTCCTGGGTCAACAGAAGGTCTGGGGAGCATGGCCGCCGGGATTCCTCCAGTCTCAGTCAGACCACTAAGTTTGGTCTTTTTATGAGAATTTGGGGTCTGTATCCCACTGATCTCCTGCTCCCTCAGGGGTCCTCTGCTGTGCTCCCTGTCAGGGCAGTCATCGATTGTGGCCGGGCACCAACTAGTTCTTCTGGTCTCAGGATGATGTAGGTCTCTGGTTCATGTGGCCCTTTCTGTCTCTTGGGCTCTTAGTTGTCGTGTGGCCTTGGTGTTCTTCATTTTCCTTTGCTCCAGGTGGGTTGAGACCAATTGCTGCATCTTAGATGGCCGCTTGTTAGCATTTAAGACCCCAGATGCCACATTTCAAAGTGGGATGCAGAATGATTTCATAATAGAATTATTTTGCCAATTGACTTAGAAGTCCCCGCAAACCATGTTCCCCAGACCCCCGCGCTTGCTCCACTGACCTTTGAAGCATTCATTTTATCCCGGAAACTTCTTTGCTTTTGGTCCAGTCCAATTGAGCTGACCTTCCATGTATTGAGTGTTGTCTTTCCCTTCACCTAAAGCAGTTCTTATCTACTGATTAATCAATAAAAAACCCTCTCCCACCCTCCCTCCCTCCCCACCTCGTAACCACAAAAGTGTGTGTTCTTCTCAGGTTTACTATTTCTCAAGATCTTATAATAGTGGTCTTATACAATATTTGTCCTTTTGCCTCTGACTCATTTCGCTCAGCATAATGCCTTCCAGGTTCCTCCATGTTATGAAATGTTTCAGAGATTCGTCACTGTTCTTTATCGATGCGTAGTATTCCATTGTGTGAATATACCACAATTTATTTACCCATTCATCCGTTGATGGACACCTTGGTTGCTTCCAACTTTTTGCTATTGTAAACAGAGCTGCAATAAACATGGGTGTGCATATATCTGTTTGTATGAAGGCTCTTGTATCTCTAGGGTATATTCCGAGGAGTGGGATTTCTGGGTTGTATGGTAGTTCTATTTCTAACTGTTTAAGATAACGCCAGATAGATTTCCAAAGTGGTTGTACCATTTTACATTCCCACCAGCAGTGTATGAGAGTTCCAATCTCTCCGCAGCCTCTCCAACATTTATTATTTTGTGTTTTTTGGATTAATGCTAGCCTTGCTGGTGTGAGATGGAATCTCATCGTAGTTTTAATTTGCATTTCTCTAATGGCTAATGATCGAGAGTATTTTCTCATGTATCTGTTGGCTGCCTGAATATCTTCTTTAGTGAAATGTGTGTTCATATCCTTTGCCCACTTCTTGAATTGGGTTGTTTGTCTTTTTGTGGTTGAGTTTTGACAGAATCATGTAGATTTTAGAGATCAGGCGCTGGTCGGAGATGTCATAGCTGAAAATTCTTTCCCAATCTGTAGGTGGTCTTTTTACTCTTTTCGTGAAGTCTTTAGATGAGCATAGGTGTTTGATTTTTAGGAGCTTCCAGTTATCGGGTTTCTCTTCATCATTTTTGGTAATGTTTTGTATTCTGTTTATGCCTTGTACTAGAGCTCCTAGGGTTGTCCCAATTTTTTTCTTCCATGATCTTTATTGTTTTAGTCTTTATGTTTAGGTCTTTAATCCACTTGGAGTTAGTTTTTGTGCATGGTGTGAGGCATGGGTCCTGTTTCATTTTTTTGCAAATGGATATCCAGTTATGCCAGCACCATTTGTTAAAAAGGCTATCTTTTCCCCAGTTAATTGACACTGGTCCTTTGTCAAATATCAGCTGCTCATACGTGGATGGATCTATGTCTGGGTTCTCAATTCTGTTCCGTTGGTCTATGTGTCTGTTGTTGTACCAATACCAGGCTGTTTTGACTACTGTGGCTGTATAATAGGTTCTGAAGTCAGGTAAGGTGAGGCCTCCCACTTTCTTCTTCTTTTTCAGTAGTGCTTTGCTTATCCGGGGCTTCTTTCCCTTCCATATGAAATTGGTGATTTGTTTCTCTATCCCCTTAAAATATGACATTGGAATTTGGATCGGAAGTGCGTTAAATGTATAGATGGCTTTTGGTAGAATAGACATTTTTACTATGTTAAGTCTTCCTATCCATGAGCAAGGTATGTTTTTCCACTTAAGTATGTCCTTTTGAATTTCTTGGAGTAGAGCTTTGTAGTTTTCTTTGTATAGGTCTTTTACATCCTTGGTAAGATTTATTCCTAAGTATCTTATCTTCTTGGGGGCTACTGTGAATGGTATTGATTTGGTTATTTCCTCTTCGGTGTTCTTTTTGTTGATGTAGAGGAATCCAAGTGATTTTTGTATGTTTATTTTATAACCTGAGACTCTGCCAAACTCTTCTATTAGTTTCAGTAGTTTTCTGGAGGATTCCTTAGGGTTTTCTGTGTATATAATCATGTCATCTGCAACTAGTGATAACTTTACTTCTTCCTTGCCAATCCGGATACCTTTTATTTCTTTGTCTAGCCTAATTGCCCTGGCTAAGACTTCCAACACGATGTTGAATAAGAGCGGTGATAAAGGGCATCCTTGTCTGGTTCCCGTTCTCAAGGGAAATGCTTTCAGGTTCTCTCCATTTAGAGTGATATTGGCTGTTGGCTTTGCATAGATGCCCTTTATTATGTTGAGGAATTTTCCTTCAATTCCTATTTTGGTAAGAGTTTTTATCATGAATGGGTGTTGGACTTTGTCAAATGCCTTTTCTGCATCAATTGATAAGATCATGTGGTTTTTGTCTTTTGTTTTATTTATGTGATGGATTACATTAATGGTTTTTCTGATTTTAAACCAGCCTTGCATACCTGGTATAAATCCCACTTGATCAGGGTGAATTATTTTTTTGATGTGTTGTTGGATTCTATTGGCTAGAATTTTGTTGAGGATTTTTGCATCTATGTTCATGAGGGATATAGGTCTATAATTTTCTTTTTTTGTAATGTCTTTACCTGGTTTTGGTATCAGGGAGATGGTGGCTTCATAGAATGAGTTGGGTAGTATTCCGTCATTTTCTATGCTTTGGAATACCTTTAGTAGTAGTGGTGTTAAGTCTTCTCTGAAAGTTTGGTAGAACTCTGCAGTGAAGCCGTCCGGGCCAGGGCTTTTTTTTGTTGGAAGTTTTTTGATTACCGTTTCAATCTCTTTTTTTGTTATGGGTCTATTTAGTTGTTCTACTTCTGAATGTGTTAGTTTAGGTAGGTAGTGTTTTTCCAGGAATTCATCCATTTCTTCTAGGTTTTCAAATTTGTTAGAGTACAATTTTTCATAATAATCTGAAATGATTCTTTTAATTTCATTTGGTTCTGTTGTGATGTGGTCCTTCTCGTTTCTTATTCGGGTTATTTGTTTCCTTTCCTGTATTTCTTTAGTCAGTCTAGCCAATGGTTTATCAATTTTGTTAATGTTTTCAAAGAACCAGCTTTTGGCTTTGTTAATTCTTTCAATTGTTTTTCTGTTCTCTAATTCATTTATTTCAGCTCTAATTTTTATTATTTGTTTTCTTCTGGTGCCTGATGGATTCTTTTGTTGCTCACTTTCTATTTGTTCAAGTTGTCGGGACAGTTCTCTGATTTTGGCTCTTTCTTCTTTTTGTATTTGTGCATTTATTGATATAAATTGGCCTCTGAGCACTGCTTTTGCTGTGTCCCAGAGGTTTTGATAGGAAGTATTTTCATTCTCGTTGTTTTCTATGAATTTCCTTATTCTCTCCTTGATGTCTTCTATAACCCAGTCTTTTTTCAGGAGGGTATTGTTCATTTTCCAAGTATTTGATTTCTTTTCCCTAGTTTTTCTGTTATTGATCTCTAGTTTTATTGCCTTGTGGTCTGAGAAGATGCTTTGTAATATTTCGATGTTTTGGACTCTGCAAAGGTTTGTTTTATGACCTAATATGTGGTCTATTCTAGAGAATGTTCCATGTGCGCTAGAAAAAAAAGTATATTTTGTAGCAGTTGGGTGGAGAGTTCTGTATAAGTCAATGAGGTCAAGTTGGTTGATTGTTGTAATTAGATCTTCCGTGTCTCTGTTGAGCTTCTTACTAGATGTCCTGTCCTTCTCCAAAAGTGGTGTGTTGAAGTCTCCTACTATAATTGTGGAGGTATCTATCTCGCTTTTCAATTCTGTTAAAATTTGATTTATGTATCTTGCAGCCCTGTCATTGGGTGCGTAAATATTTAATATGGTTATATCTTCCTGATCAATTGTCCCTTTTATCATTATATAGTGTCCTTCTTTATCCTTTGTGGTGGATTTAAGTCTAAAGTCTATTTTGTCAGAAATTAATATTGCTACTCCTCTTCTTTTTTGCTTATTGTTTGCTTGATATACTTTTTTCCATCCTTTGAGTTTTAGTTTGTTTGTGTCTCTAAGTCTAAGGTGTGTCTCTTGTAGGCAGCATATAGATGGATCGTGTTTCTTTATCCAGTCTGTGACTCTCTGTCTCTTTATTGGTGCATTTAGTCCATTTACATTCAGGGTAATTATAGATAAATAAGTGTTTAGTGCTGTCATTTTGATGCCTTTTCATGTGTGTTGTTGACGATTTCATTTTTCCGCATACTTTTTTGTGCTGAGGCGTTTTTCTTAGTAAATTGTGAGATCCTCATTTTCATGGTGCTTGACTTTATGTTAGTTGAGTCGTTACGTTTTTCTTGGTTTTTATCTTGAGTTATAGAGTTGTTATACCTTTTTGTGGTTACCTTATTATTTACCCCTATTTTTCTAAGTAAAAACCTAACTTGTATTGTTCTATATCGCCTTGTATCACTCTCCATCTGGCAGTTCAATGCCTCCTGTATTTAGTCCCTCTTTTTGATTATTGTGAGCTTTTACCTATTGACTTCCAGGATTCCCTGTTATGTGTATTTATTATTTTTTTTAATTAATCTTAATTTGTTTGTTTTTGTGATTTCCCTATTTGAGTTGATATCAGGACGTTCTGTTTTGTGACCGTGTGTTGTGCTGATATCTGATATTATTGGTTCTCTGACCAAACAATATCCTTTAGTATTTTTTGTAGCTTTGGTTTGGTTTTTGCAAATTCTCTAAACTTGTGTTTGTCTGTAAATATCTTAATTTCGCCTTCATATTTCAGAGAGAGTTTTGCTGGATATATGATCCTTGGCTGGCAGTTTTTCTCCTTCAGTGTTCTGTATATGTCGTCCCGTTCCCTTCTTGCCTGCATGGTTTCTGCTGAGTAGTCAGAACACATTCTTATTGATTCTTCCTTGAAGGAAACCTTTCTTTTCTCCCTGGCTGCTTTTAAAATTTTCTCTTTATCTTTGGTTTTGGTGAGTTTGATGATAATGTGTCTTGGTGTTTTTCTTTTTGTATCAATCTTAAATGGGGTTCGATGAGCATCTTGGATAGCTATCCTTTCGTCTTTCATGATGTCAGGGAAGTTTTCTGTCAGGAGTTCTTCAACTATTTTCTCTGTGTTTTCTGTCCCCTCTCCCTGTTCTGGGACTCCAATCACCCACAGGTTATCCTTCTTGATAGAGTCCCACATAATTCTTAGGGTTTCTTCATTTTTTTAAATTCTTTTATCTGATTTTTTTTCAGCTATGTTGGTGTTGATTCCCTGGTCCTCCAGATGTCCCAGTCTGCATTCTAATTGCTCGAGTCTGCTCCTCTGACTTCCTATTGCGTTGTCTAATTCTGTTATTTTATTGTTAATCTTTTGGATTTCTACATGTTGTCTCTCTATGGATTCTTGCAACTTATTAATTTTTCCACTATGTTCTTGAATAATCTTTTTGAGTTCTTCAACAGTTTTATCAGTGTGTTCCTTGGCTTTTTCTGCAGTTATCCTAATTTCATTTGTGATGTCTTGAAGCATTCTGTAAATTAGTTTTTTATATTCTGTATCTGATAATTCCAAGATTGTATCTTCATCTGGGAAAGATTTTGATTCTTTTGTTTGGGGGGTTGGAGAAGCTGTCACGGTCTGCTTCTTTAAGTGGTTTTATATGGATTGTTGTCTCCGAGCCATCACTGGGAAACTAGTTTTTCCAGAAAATCCGCTAAAAAAAAACTGCAGTCAGATCCCTATCAGAGTTCTCCCTCTGGCTCAGGCTGTTCAGATGTTAATGAAGCTGCCTGGGGAGGGTGGGGGAGGGAACAGAGAGATAAGAGAGTAGCACCTCAGAATATAGCCAGAGTTGCTTGTCTTGCTTGGAATGACTATTATATCTGAGATTCCCGCGGGCGCGTCGCCTATGTGTGCTGGCTGTGTGGAGATTGCCCCTGGGGCTCTGGCCCGCTGGAGTCACGGTCAGATCCTCCGCTTCCAGCCCCACGCCCAGCGTCAAGGCTCCCCTACTGGGACGGTGCACTCTGGACTCCAAAATCAGTTGCTGCCTCCCGGGGACTTCTCGTCCCTCCAGCCGCGTGGCCGTGCCGCTCCCGAGAACCAGGTGGGCCTCCTCCCGGGGTTAGTTCAGATGGGTGGAGCAGTTCTCCATGCTTGTGCCGTGACCGAGTGTCCCGGCTGGGACGCTGTTCTCCCCGCTCCAATACCAGTCGCTGCCTCCCGGGGACTTCTCCTACCGGCTGCGTCCCACGCCGCCCGCGCGACCTGGCTGGTCCCCTTCCCGGGGTTAGTTCAGGGGGGTGGAGCAACTCTCCGTGTTTATGGCGTACCTGCGTCCAGTCCAAATCCCTGCGGGACGGTTCCCCGGCTTGGATGCTGCTCTTTCTGCTCCAAGACCAGTCACTGCCTCCCGGGGACTTCTCCTACCGGCTGCGTCCCACGCCGCCCGTGGAACCGGCTGGTCCCCCTCCCGGGGTTAGTTCAGGGGGGTGGAGCAGGTCTCTGTGCTTGTGCCGTACCTGACTGGTACACTGGCTCCGGGCTCTGGAAACAATCGCTGCTCCCCGTATTAGTTCGTTCTCCGTCTCTAAATCTGTGTTTGTTGTTCAGGGTTCATAGATTGTTATGTATGTGATCGATTCACTTGTTTTTCCGTGTCTTTGTTGTAAGAGGGATCCAAGGTAGCGTCTGCCTAGTCCGCCATCTTGGCTCCGCCTCTCTGTCTATTCTTAATGGCATCTCTGTGATCCCTCAGATCAAATACCTGTTACGGTGATAATCCTACCACATCTGGCTCTCTATCTCACTCCTGATTTGATACAACCTCATTGGCTTGTACAGAAGTAATTTTCAAGTGGAATAATGCATATGAGTGGGCTTTTAACACTGATAAGAATGCGTAAATTCATGGGATGATTATTCAGTATTTCCAAATGCATTCATTAAGGAGATCAAAGAGCAAATGGCTTTAATGACAAGGAATATAATCTTTGAAGCTTAGAACACTAAATTTAACACCACTTACCCCACCACCCCAGTGCCGTCGAGTCAACTTACTGCTATGAAAACCATATGTACACACACACATACACACACACCCACACTAGGTCTTATAATTAATTGCTGAAGTAGTGCGAAGTAGTGTGAGCTGACCTATAACATACTTTGCAACACATTTTAGCAGAAGGGCATCCTTAATAATGTTAATATCTAAGTGGCAATTCAGTTGATTTTAACAGCGATCTGGCTTTGAATCTGTGTTAAACAACAGCCTGAGTAAATGAACCAAAGAAGTATCTTATGATTGCTGTTAACCTTAGCAGAGATGGAGGCAAACAACTGCTGTAACAGCTTCACGGATTCCAAGGGAATTGCTGTACTGCCATTTCTTGCAGAAGTTGACAGACAGTCTGGTATAATTGCTATTTGTTTTACTCTATGACTCTGGATATTTTATTTTGGCGGTTAAATATCAAAGTTATAGTAGAAACCAAGTGAAGTTACATTGAGTTGTATAAATAATTGCTTTAATCAATTGTTCCTCATTTTACATGGTACTTATATGAGGAGTGGGTTTTAACATGTATAGCTATATTGGTTTAAATTGGGATATATCTGTTAGATTTAAAGAAAAGAATAACACACGGTGATTTCTATACTCTTTGATGCTATCTATAATGGCTTTATCTAATTGTAATATGTGTATGTTTACCAAGAAATTCAAATTTCTCTTCCACACAAATCAAAACTACAATGAGATACCATATCACCCCAACAAGGCTGGCATTAATCCAAAAAAACAAAATAATGAATGTTGGAGAGGTTGTGGAGAGACTGGAACACTTATACAGTACTGGTGGGAATGTAAAATGGTACAATCACTTTGGAAATTGATATGACATTTCATTAAAAAGCTAGAAGTAGAAGTACCATATGAGCCAGCAATCCCACTCCTTGGAATATATCCTAGAGAAATAAGAGCTGTCATATGAATGGATGCATGCACACCATGTTCATTGCAGCACTGTTCACAATAGCAAAATATGGAAAAAACCTAGGTGTCCATCAAGAGAAACATGGATAAACAAATTGTGGTTTATTCACACAATGGAATACTATACAATGATAAAGAACAAGGATAGTTGCAAAACATCTCATAACATGGATGAATCTAGAAGGCATCATACTGAGTGAAATTAATCAGTCACAAAAGGGCAAATATTGTATGAGACCACTATTATCAGAATTCAAAATGGTTTAAACACAGAATAAAACATTCTTTTATGGTTACCAGGATGGGGAGGGAGGGAGAGAGGTATTCATCACCTAGACAGTAGACAAGAATTATCTTAGGTGAAGGGAAGGACAATGCACAATACAGGGGAAGTCAGCATAACTGGACTAAACCAAAAGCTAAGAAGTTTCCTGAATACAACCAAACACTTCAAGAGACAGAGTAGCAGGGGCAGGTGTCTGGGGACCACGGTTTCAGGGGACATCTAGGTCAATTGGCATATCAAAGTTTATTAAGAAAATATTCTGCATCCCACTTAGATGAGTGGCCTCTGGGGTCTTAAAAGCGAGCAAGCAGCCATCTAAGATGCATCAATTGGTCCCAAACCACCTGGAACAAAGGAGAATAAAGAACACCAAAGACATAAGGAAAATATGAGCCCAAGAGGCAGGAAGGCCATATAAACCAGAGACTCCATCAGCCTGAGACCAGAAGAACTAGATGGTGTCTGGCTACCACCAATGACTGCCCAGAAAGGGAACACAACGAAGAGTCCCTGACGGAGCAGGAGAAAAGTGGGATCCAGAACTAAATTTCTAGTAAAAAGGCCAGACTTAATGGTCTGACTGGGATTGGAGGGACCCCAGAAGACATGCCCCCTAGATTGTCTGTTAGCCCAAAACTAAAACCATTCCAGAGGCCAACTCTTTAGAGAAAGATTAGATGGGACTGTAAAACAGCATTAGGTTAGGGTTTTTTTTATAAGACATAAAATGATGCTTGTGAAGAGTGTGCTTTTTTGCTCAAGTAGATAGTAAAACTAAAAGGGCAGCCCCTGTCTGAAGGCGAGATGAGATGGTAGAAAGGGACAGGAGCTGGTTGAATGGACGTGGGAAATACAGGGCGAAAAGGGGAAGTGTGATGTCTTGTTATAGGGAGAGGAGCTAGGGTCGCATAACAACGTGTGTGTACATTTTTGTATGAGAAACTAACTTGAACTGTAAACTCTCACTTAAAGCACAATAAAATAAATAAGTTAAAATAAAAAAAGAAATTCAAATTTCTCTTAAGGCCTACTAATAGCTGACTTCGTACCAATTTTACAACATCTCAATTCCCTTTAACTATTCAATTGCTCTATGATGCCATGAATCTACGTTCTGACATGAGATCATTCCCAAAAATGTAATGCTGAGATTTATATACAAGTATAAAAATATATTTAGAAAATTTATACTTATGATCGTAATAACTAAAATATCTGAATTATGACATGACTGAAAGAAAAATAACTTTATGTGCAAATGCTATGGTTGTGCTTAATCGAATACTTCCATCACGTTACTACTAAATGTCTTATATTGCTTTCGCTCAATGAGAAGAAATAGACACGCTCAGTTTATTCTATGAACCTACTATGTATAAAATAGGCTTTGATGAATTTATAAAGATACAAAAATGGATATTTACTGTCAAAAACTTAAAAAGCAATCCATATGTATGGAAATGTATATATACAAATACTATGAAAGTTTTAACAGTATAGGGTTTCTAAGGTTCTTGGAAGCTATGATGTATTTCTTTGATGTTTTAGAGCATGGGTCAATACAGAGTATTGGATATTATGACAATCAAGCCATCTTAAAAGATATTGTTATTGTTGTTAGGTGCCGTTGAGTTGGTTCCGACTCATAGTGACCTTATATACAACAGAATGAAACACTGCCCCGTCGTGTGCCATTCTCACAATCACCGTTATGCTTGAATCCGTTGTTGCTGCCACTATGTCAATCCATTTAGTTGAGAGACTTCCTCTTTTTTGCTGACTGTCTACATCACCAAGCATAATGTCCTTCTCCAAGGACTGATCCCTCCTGATAACATGTCCAATGTATGTGAGACATAGCCTCGCCATACTTGCTTCTAAGGAGCATTCTGGTTTATGGATTCTAAAATGAGGTAGCTTTAAAAGGTAAAAATGTTCTCAAGATAACAGAACAGAATATTCCCATATATTCTGCCGTATATGAGAATAGTGTATATATGTATGTATATAAAAAAATATGTGTGTATACATATATATATGTCATCGCTGTTGTTGCATGCTGTGAGTTGATTCCAATTCATAGTAATCCTATTCTATAGGGCAGAGTAGAAATACCCCATAGTGTTTCCTAGGCTTATTCTTTATGGAACACATCACTAGGTGTTTTCTCCTGAGGACTGCCTGGTGGGTTCAAGCAGCCAAACACGTAACCATTGTGCCATATAAATATGAAATAATGTATACATGCATATATGTACGTACACATACATCCAGAAACCCAGTGCCATCGAGTTTATTCTGACCCATAGAGACCATATAGACCCTATACATACATACATATATATTATTTTATTTACAGTTAGAGAAGCCACAATGCGGTTAATATAATAAAGATGGCTCTGGCCTTTGAATGAAAGAGCATGTAGGGATTAAAGGCAGAGAAATTTATTGGATATACACCATACAAATACAGTCGTGCGCTGCATAGTGTCCATTCCTGCAACTTTTGACCTCATATATGCTCTTGTTCTCCTAAGATTATAATAGAGTTCAGAAATTCTGATTGAAGAATGGGACATAGTGGATGTAACCTCAAAAACAAAGAAAAAATTCTCCAAGTTGTGAAAGGATTGGCTCCACCAAAAGCTACACAACCAAGGACAATGTGAGAGGGAACTATATCAGATATAGAGAAATTGTTAATGACGCGGATTGAGGGCCAAACACAGAAGTGAATCCCTCTCAGCATGTTGATGATCTTCATTTGCTAAGGCAGGAAGCTTGTTCGAGGCGCTTAAAGAAAGAGCAAGACCAGGTTACAATATCGAGTTTAGTGCTAGCTCTGGGTACTTCAAGCAGTTCAAACATTTTTTGCTGCTTAATACGAAAGTGAGTGGTGAGTCTGAGTGCTGATGTGAGAGCAGCAGAAGAACCCATTGAAACCTTAGGTAAACTAGGTGTTGCACAACGTCCAAATCACATAACATCCCATATCACAGAATGTATCGTGGATGTTAAGGGATGCATGACTGTACACGTTTGTCTCAATTTTCGTGATTCTGGATATTTCTAATTTTACTTGTCAGGAAATAATTATTAAATTGCATCTCCCTAGAAAGCTTAGTAAAAGATAAGTATCATTTAAGTTCAGGCCATGTAAGAGTATTAAAATTATATGTATTTTAATATATAACAAATATTGTTATTTCTGGTAATATTTTCTTTCATTAAATTATGAACATTGTTAAGATTTTGTATCAATTTCTGCAATTAATAAATGATGATCTTCCCTTTTTTTAACAAAGTTAACTAGCATGTAGTAAGCTCTACACTCAAAAGTCTAAGAATTGGGGACGGAAACCATTTCCAAGTTAATTACAGTGCATTTGGGTGAGTATTGTATTTTAGAACTCTGTCAAATCTCAGGTACGAAATTCAGGTTTCTTTGTGGAATGTAGTAAGTCAAAGTATCTTTAGTCCATTTATATTTGTGAAAAGGAAAGGTGGACTTTCATTCATTACTTAAGAAAACCATACTCTGATAATTGTATTCTGCACTTAACATGAAACATGCTGTAGAGTTCTTTAATCTAGTTATTCTTCAAAACTATGTGACTATGTATAATCATACAGTATTTCCCGGTAATATCTCAGTTTTTATTTTGATCTAACTGCCATTGTAACTGATATATCCCATTTAATTTTACTGAAATTACAAAAGCAAAATTCTTGCACTTAAAAAGGTCATAAAGGATGGTAAGAAAACATGAAAACCCTTCAAAAGGCAAGTCTAAACATACTATTATTTATATCCAAATACATTACAGTAACAGCCTATTATAGGTTACATGATAGAGTCTCACAAATAAGTACTATAAGAGGGGACTTTTTCATATATCCTGATAATGCATTCTTAACTGATTCAAAGACAAAGCTTTTGAATTGATAACATAAACTCCAAGAGATAAACAATTATGTTTCCTAATATTCAAATGATATATACCAGGTGGTGCTTTTGGTTAAGAGGTTAAGTTCATGAGGAGAACAGCAGGTGGGTAATGAGATGTGCTGTGAACCAGAAATATCAGAAACCCTTTACTAGTAAATCCACTGTTGCAGACAGTCTGAAAAACTGAGGAAAGCCACTTGCAATTTCAAAACTGTGCTAGTGTCTGCCAAATTCATATTAGTATGCTTATTATTGCTTTATTCACTGGTATGTTTGTGCTTTGGTGAATCTTTAAAATACTTGTGAATTATAGCTGACATTATTTACTCTCCTTTTATTTATCTAGTTGTTTCTTTCTTACAAATTTGCACTCATTGATTACATTCTCCTCAACAGTGTAATAGTTATTCCCGCAAGAGTTAAACCACCCAACTATTCAATAATTAGTATCATCCTTTCTTGCATCTCTCACTGACTGTCAATATTGCTTTCAAAGGATAGTTTCAATGAGAGAAGTGTTGGTATTACTAGCATTTTTAGGTAGTCAAAATAAATTTACTCTTAAACTATTACCTATAAACTTAGTGTCCAAATTGGTCCATTTCCAAGTTTCTACTTCATGATCTTATAGGAAAAAATATATCAACATAGTTTTTGGTCGAGTATTTCACAAAGAAATGTGGATTGAGTTTTGAAGTTGGACACACTTCTTTAATTCCCTGGTCAGCCATTCAAGTCAAGAAGGGCCCATTTGATTCCTAAATCTTCTAGTTTTCTTTCTTCTATACAAATTTTGTAGATAACCGGTGCCACTTGCTAATTTTATAAATTGGCTTTTCCTTGCCACCTAACGTAAAAGCACTCCATAAAATAGATAGAATCAGGGGCATCCTTTCCATATGTCTCAAATCTCTGTAATGTGTGCTTACCCTAGAGACAGAAATGTCTATAATTAGTCTCCTTGTTTGTGTTAAAAGCACATCTCAAAAGGATAATGTTAAAGTGTAATACTAAAATATAAGCACTAGTCCAGTAGGAACTTTAAACACCTTAACAGAAAATAGTAGACATTAACAGGTAGCAGAGCTCAGGCTCACAAGAGGATTTTAATACTGGAAAGGCAGTTTTTAGAATAAGACGGTCTTACTGACTGATAGAAGGAAATGACTAACATGACCTGATGGTGCTCAGTTGTACTTTCACAAAAAGTGGTGCGAGGAGGAGAAAAGGGAAAGAAGAGAAGGAGCTGGGACAGGAAAAAAGAGCATTTAAAAGGCAATGTTAAAATCAAAAGTCTCTTCTGTCATATTTTTTTTCCTACTCATAGTTATATTCTACCACACCCCAAGATTTTTTGGAAGAACAGATTTAAACCTTGTTCTAATATTCTTATTAAAACTCGGCTGAAAGGGTGCCAAGAAAGGAAGATTGGATGCAAAAGTGAATTGTTTTAGTGTTTCCAACCTCAGTCACAAGCATCCTTTGAAATATTTCGTATTTTGGATTATTCATGCCCAAGGTGAAAACAGACTGCATGAGAAAGAATACACTAAATAGTGTAAATGTCCTACTTTTCAAATGGCATCTATTATGATACTTTTCAAGGCTGTACAAAATACTTTTTAACATTTGCTTAATGAAGCTGAGATTCTCCACATAAGTTGCATAGTTTAATGTGTTGTTTATGCTGTTTTCCTATAAGGCTCCAAGAAATGAAAATGAATATATCAAAGTTTTAACCAGAGTTTTAACAATAAAGTCATTTGCCACTTAAATGCAGAGGTGTCACTTTTTTAATTGCTTTATGATGATTTTTTTAAAGGCACAGTCTACATCAAAATTATGCGTGTTGATTATTAGAAAAGTAGGCATGAATTTTGATGAATCTCTGGGAGTGCTTGGAGGAATTCTGCTCACATTTTGATGAGTTATGGCTCCCCAAACCATGGCTATCAGATGGTAGCCAAGTAATTAATATAAAAGTTAAGAACAATCAACCATGACTATTAAATGTGCAAAACAGGAAAATACAATGCGTAAAACTGCTGAAGAAATTTGATTTGGGCTTATTTTTATATACAGCCATCCCAGTGTGGCCATCGATTGTCTTATGATGATCTAATTAAAAAATTAATTAGCATAAAAATATACATCAGGTTTTTTTTTCTTAATTGGCTGACTTCTGTTTTATGAAGTTAGTAATAAAAAAAAAAATTCAAGCCCTATATGCTTTATATTCACCTTTTTAAAACTTTTTATCAAAAATAGCCAAGCAACAATAATAGTGACAACAAAATCTAAAGTCTTTGCCTAAACAGAATTTGAGCTCTGGGTATCGTAGATGATAATCAAAAGTATTCATCTACAAGACTAGCTGGAGGATTTTAGTTGTAATTTACAGGTCATCGACTTCTTCATTATAGTCATCTACTGGGAAAAGCTTCTCAGACAATGGCACCTAATAGTCAGACTGCAATGTGCGGGCACTGCAGTCGGTTCACCTGTGACTGCAAGGTTTGAATAAACATTTAATAAACATTTGCATTCCAGCTTGAGCTTTCTCAACAGGATTGGTTCCTCCTGGGGAAGGAATACAAAGATAGGACAAATAAAGCAAATGAACAATTCAAATATATTTCACTAAAATGGCTTGTTGATATTAACTATTCTGGCATTTAAAGCCAGTAGTAATTTTTTAATGTGTTAACAAGATGAGTTTGTTTGAGGCCAGTTCAAAATCATTCAATTAGTGTTACTAGCCATAATGGCTAATGAGGCATAAAAGAACAAAACGAAAAAGATTATAAGCTTTATTTCTAACTTAGAGGTCAGGACACAAAGACAGGTTTGTATTGACAACAAGGCTAAAATTGATTAGTTTCTGCAACTTTCTACAAATATACAGTTTACAAGTTATTGTTTTGTAAAAGTTGAGGAGGGCTGCACAATTCAGAGAATGTAATCAATGTCACTAAATGGTCCATGTAAAAATTGTTGAATTGGTTCATGTTTTCCTTTGTATATTCTCAACAACAGCAAAATAAATAAAATTAAAAAGATTACAGTTAAGGAAAAAAAAAACATTTGAAATGAATTAGCACCATAAAGACAAATAACTTCTTTGACTAACGTCACAAAATTAATAATTTTGCTAAGTAGAAAGCTCATTATCACTAAGTTAACCACAAGGAAAATTGTTATGAAAACAACACATGTATCAGATACAAGACACTTCATGTACACTGCTTCATTGAATCTTCACAGCTTCTCTGTCATATAGTTTTATAACTCTAGTTTACAGATGAGGAAGCTAAGGCTCAAAACTCTTAATTTTTCCTCTGTCAACCACCTTTTAAGAGATAAACCCTATATGATTTCTGCTATGTCCCGGGGAGGGGGGGAAATACTTCTCATCTCTTTCATAATACAGTGTATAATAAATTACTTAAATCGATAAAATGTTTATAATTCTTAAACATAGTTTACCTTAAAAAACGCTCAAATATTGCTTTTCCTGTATGGATTTCTGGCTTTTTCCTTCTCCCTATTTCTTTTTCTTTCTTTGACCACTTGAGCATTTCAGGACTCATTAACTCATTAATCTCCTGGGGACTATCTGGGAGAAACAACAACCACATTAAAAAAAAAAAAAAGTCACTTTGCCACTTACCAGACATCAAAGTGACAAAGAGGATCATGAATTGCCTGTGGAATCTAATTATGGAGAAATTTCAGTCTTCCATAAGTAATTTTAGTAGTTTTCGTTGCTCTGAGTTTGAATCGACTTGATGGCAACTGATTTGGTTTTTTGGTATAGACATTATAAGCCTAAAGCTAAATGCACCATTAACCACATAAGACTTCCCTAAAAGAGATAAAAATTTCTAATGGAGTCCACTTTTATGAAAAATCTCCACCCCTGGCCCCCACATGGTGTTGTTGTTAAGTGCCCTCGAGTTGGTTCAGACTCATAGCAACCCTATGAACAACAGAAGGAAACTGCTCAACCCTGCACCATCCCCACAATCAATGCTATGTTTGAGCCCATTGTTTCAGTCACCGTGTCAATCCATCTCATTAAGGGTCTTCTTTTTTGCTTACCCCCTACCTTACCAAGCATGATATCCTTCTCCAGGGATTAGTCCCTCCTGATAAAGTGTCCAAGGTACCCATTATACCCATTGCCATCAAGTCAATTCCAACTCATAGCGACCCTAGAGGACAGAGTAGAACTGCCCCATAGGGCTTCCAAGGAGCACATGGTGGATTCCAACTGCTGAACTTTTGGTTAGCAGCCAAACTCTTAACCACTGCACCACCAGGGCTTCATGTCCAAAGTACATGAGATGAAGTCTCACCATCTTAACGTCCAAGGAACGCTCTGGCTGTAATTCTTCCAAGACAGACTTGTTCTTCTGACAGTCCATAATATCTTCAATATTCTTCACTAACACCATTATTCAAAGGCATCAATTCTTCTTCGGTCTTCCTTATTCATTGTCCATCTTTTGCATGCATTTGAGAACACTGAAAATACCCTGGCTTGGGTCAGGTGCATCTTAGTCCTCAAAGTGACATCTTTGCTTTTTCCATACTTTAAAGATGTCTTTTGCAGAAGATTTGCCCAATGCAATGTGTCATTTGATCTTAACTGCTGCTTCCATGGGCTTTGATTGTGGAACAAGTAAAATGAAATGTTGGACAACTTCAATATTTTCTCCATTTATCATGATGTTGCTTATAGGTCCATTTGTGAGGATTTTGTTTTCTTTATGTTGATGTGAATCCTGTAGTCTTTGATCTTCATCAGTAAATGCTTCAAATCCTCTTCACTTTCAGCAAACAAGGTTGTATCATCTACATATTGCAGATTGTTAATGAATCTTCCACCAATCCTGATGCCACATTCTTCTTCACATAGTCCAGCATCTCAGATTATTTGCTCAGCATACAGACTGAATAAATAGGCTGAAAGGGTACAACCCTGACACACACCTTTTCTAATTTTAAACCAGCAGTATCCCTTTACTCTATTCAAATGACTGACTCTTGGTCTATGTACAGGTTCTGCATGAGCCCAATTAAGTGGTCTGGGATTTCCTTTCTTTGCAATGTTATCCAGTTTGTTATGATCCACACAGTCAAATGCCTTTGCATAGTCAATAATACCAACCAAACCAAACCCAGTGCCGTCGAGTCCATTCCGACTGATAGCGACCCTGCAGGACAGAGTAGAACTTCCCCATAGAGTTTCCAAGGAGCACCTGGTAGATTCAAACTGCTGACCCTTTGGTTAGCATCCATAGCACTTAACCACTATGCCACCAGAGTTTCCATAGTCAATAATAGGCACAGGTAAATATGTTTCTGGTGTTCTCTGCTTTCAGCCAATATCCCTCTGACATCAGCAATGCTATCCCATATTCCACGTCTTTTTATAAATCCAGCTTAAATATCTGGCAGTTCCTTGTCAACATACTGCTGCAACTGTTTTTGAAATATCTTCAGCAAAATTTTTACTTACATGTGCTATTAATGATATTGTTTGATAATTTCCGTATTCTATTGGATCTCCTTTGTTGGCTATACCAAAAAAAAAAAAAAAATTGTTGACTTTCGATTTCAGAAGGTAACATATGATCGAGAACTGATGATACTGAAGGAAGAAATCCAAGCTGCACTGAAGGCATTGCTGAAAAACAAGACTCCAGGAATTGATGGAATACCAACTGAGATATTTCAACAAAGTGATGCATCATTGGAGGTGCGCACTTACCTATGCCAAGAAATTTGGAAGACAGCTACCAGGCTGACCTACTGGAAGAGATCTGCCCCCACATATATAAATGATATATTGCTGTATAAAGTGATTAAAAACTAAAAAGTGATTACGTATGTCATATTTGTTTTTCTTCTAAAATATAGTCTTTGGTTAAGTTACTTCAAAAATATTTATTAATCATTTATTATATTATTAAATTTTCACGTTAGAGACAAGCAATAAAATAATATATAAATAACCAAGAAAAAATTAAACACAGTAATGTTGTAATTATGCATTAAAATGTCATCAAATAAGCTAAATACAAGTAAATGTGAAAACTTCTCAAAAGATGATTCAATGAAAAGAAACAAAAAGTTCCTTAGCTGACATCTAAAGAATTAGTGACCACTTGCATATATAGAAGGAAATGGGCAAGAGAGAGGAATGAAGAAGTTTTCTGGCTTGAAAAACTGGTTGGACAGTCTTGCCATTAATTGTCTTAGACATTAAAGGGGAGGAATTCATTTGAAAGGTTATAAATACGATGAACTGAATTTCAAAAAAAATTTGAATAATTAAAAGTTATGTAACACAGGGTATTAACCAAAAAGAAACAAACCCACTGCCGTTGAGTCGATTCCAACTCATAGCGACCCCATAGGACAGAGAAGAACTGCCTGATAGAGTTTTCGAGGAGCGCCTGGCGGATTTGAACCGCTGACCTCTTGGTTAGCAGCTGTAGCACTTAACCACTATGCCACCAGGGTTTCCACACCTGGTATTAGGCACTATTAAAAGCACTTTATATTAAAACATTTAATCCTTAAAAACAATTCTATTTTATAGGTACTATTGTTAAACCTATTGTTATCCTCTTTTAATAGATGAGAAAACTGAAGCAGAGAGAGGTTTAATAGCTTTCTTGTGGTTTTATGGTTGATAAGTGGCAAAGCTACATTCAGTGCTTAGCAGTTCAGCTTCAGAATACGAATTAATAGCCACTAATAAATCAACATAAATCAACTAGATGGAAATGAGTTTTTTTGGGGGGGAGGTGGGGTTTAAACTATATTGCTTTCAAAATATTCAGTTTCAGGTATTCATTCATTTATTCACTAATCCAATATTTTTAAGTGCCTTCTAAACAGTAGAAGACATTGGCTAAAAACAAGGCTCTAGGAATTGATGGAATATCAACTGAGATGTTTCAACAAACAGATGCAGTGCTGGAGGTGCTCACTCATCTATGCCAAGAAATATGGAAGACAGCTTCCTGGCCAACTGACTGGAAGAGATCCATATTTATGTCTATTCCCAAGAAAGGCGATCCAACCGAATGTGGAAATTATAGAACAATATCATTAATATTACGCACAAGCAAAATTTTGCTGAAGATCATTCAAAAACTGCTGCAGCAGTATATCGACAGGGAGCTGCCAGAAATTCAGGCCGTTTTCAGAAGAGGACGTGGAACCAGGGATATTATTGCTGATGTCAGATGGATCCTGGCTGAAAGCAGAGAAAAGCAGGATGTTTACCTGTGTTTTATTGACTATGCAAAGGCATTCGACTGTGTGGATCATAACAAATTATGGATAACAGTGCAAAGGATGGGAATTCCAAAACACTTAATTGTGCTTATGAGGAACCTTTACATAGATCAAGACGCAATTGTTTGGACAGAACAAGAAGACACTGATTGTTTTAAAGTCAGGAAACGTGTGTGTCAGGGTTGCATTCTTTCACCATACCCATTCAATCTGTATGCTGCGCAAATAATAAGAGAAGCTGGACTACATGAAGAAGAACGGGGCATCAGGATTAGAGGAAGTCTCATTAACAACCTGCGTTATGCAGATGACACAACCTTGCTTGCTGAAACTGAAAACAACTTGAAGCACTTACTGATGAAGATCAAAGACCACAGCCTTCAGTATGGATCACACATCAACATAAAGAAAACAAAAATCCTCATACCTGGACCAATAAGCAACATCATGATAAACGGAGAAAATATTGAAGTTGTCAAGGATTTCATTTTACTTGGATCTACAATCAACAGCCATGGAAGCAGCAGTCAAGAAATCAAAAAAAGTATTGCTTTGGGTAAATCTGCCACAAAGAACCTCTTTAAAGTGTTGAAGAGCAAAGATATCATCTTGAAGACTAACGTGTGCCTGACCCAAGCCACAGTATTTTCAATCGCATCATATGCATGTGAAAGCTGGACAATGAATAAGGAAGACCGAAGAAGAATTGATGCCTTTGAATTGTGGTGTTGATGAAGAATATCGAATATACCACGGACTGCCAAAAGAACGAACAAATCTGTCTTAGAGGAAGTACAATCAGAATGCTCCTTAGAAGCAACGATGGTGAGACTGGGTCTTACATACTTTGGATGTTATCAGGAGGGATCAGTCCCTAGAGAAAGACATCATGCTTGGCAGAGTAGAGGGTCAGTGGAAAAGATGAAGATCCTCAACAAGGTGGATTGACACAGTGGCTGCAACAATGGGCTCAAGCATAGCAATGACTGTGAGGATGGCTCAGGACCAGGCAGTGTTTCGTTCTGTTGTGCATGGGGTCGCTATGAGTTGGAACCAACTCGACGGCACCTAACAACAACAAAAAAAAAAACAGTAGACACCGTGATAGGCCCCATAGTGGGTTACTGATAAGCGGATTCTGTCTCATATAACCAAAATCAGTGAACCAGATGTCTCCCTAAATCAGCAACTAGAAACTGGCCACTATTGGACTAACCATAGATATTATACCTCTGGGAAAGGTCTACAAATTTCATTGCTTTTTATACCCCGTTCCTGCCAATTATAAGACACCTGCCTCTGGAAGGTTTTTTTGTTTCTGCTTTAAGTGAGTTTTTCATGAAAAGTGTGGTTGGAACACAAACAGATGGTGATCTGTTAGTTCACTGGGCATACTGAACAAGTTGTAGGAACAATTTTGTTCTGCTTACTAAGGGATTTTTGCTTAATTTTTGCATCACCAAATTTATTTTTGTCAGTTTGCAACAGAGTAGGCTGAAAGTTTACAGTAGCTTTTAGAACATATGAACTATTTCTGAGACTTTAGAGAACTATATAGAAAACTCAAAGTGCAGAAATTTTCTGGCTTCTCTTTATTAAATATCATTCAGTATATTTTAGTGAAGAACAATTTGGTTAAAAGAAGTCCATTCTTTCTGGTTCCAGTGGTTGAAACTACTGAGGAATAACAATCATATAGTTTTCCAAAATATGAAATTTTTTTTCACACTAAAATTAATAATTTAACTAAGAAGAGAAATATGCAGAGCCAGAGAAATAAGCCTGATTACCCTAGGATATCTCAAACATCTCCAGCTGTGTGTACCTTGCCTGACAAGGTTAATAATTCCCGCCATTGCCATTGGCAGTCCACTGGGGTACGATAAAAGAACAGAAGGTAGATTAGACCTGCCTTACCACTCATGCCCAAAATTCCCTGCTGCTCAAAGGCAAAGGATGTTGGATTGAGTCACAAGACGCTTATAAGAAAATTGCTTATAAGAAAAATTGTGGTGACCTGCTTAAGTAAGCAGAGAAAAGAAGTTTAGAGTCAAATCTGGTTCCTGTTGTTTCTAGGGGTAATCCTGCCCTCCTGATTGCATTATGTAATAAAATTCCCTTTTGGCTCCTGTCACTTTTAAAAATATTTTGGCTAATATATTGTCATGGTTCTTGAAGTATATATTCAGAGTGATTTCTTAAGTTTTACTTTTTAACCTATGTCATAGCTAAGTGTCAGTGCAGGTTGAATGATAAAAGCTCACAGTACTTTTACCTCTCTTTTAAAGAGTTAAAGATTATTATAAGCCTAGCAATTAATGTTGGGCTACTAACTTAAACTCTGTTCCTCACTGGAGATAATGCCTTCTACCACATAGGATTATTGTGAGACTAAGTTGAAAGTGTATGTGTGTGTATGCTTGTGTTGAGTCTATTCTGACTCATGCCAACCCCATGTGTGCAGAGTAGAACTGGTCATAGTATTTTCTAGGCTGTGACCTTTCACCAGGGCTGTCTTCTGAGGTGCTGCTGGGTGGGTTTGAGCTACCAATCTTTTGGCTAGTCTTCAAGTACTTAACCATTTGCACCACCCAGGAACTTCATTATATTATCACTATTATTATTGAAAGGATTTCGAATAACTGGTTTATACCAAAGCCCTATACAAAATGATTACATGTCAATAACATCATTTTAAACCTTCTAATTAATGGCTTCATTTTTTTTTTTTTACTACTACCCATAGTAAAACAAAACAGGAGCAAACAAAAATGGTTGCTGTCAAGTATATTCTGTCTCATGGCAATGCCATACGTGTAAAAGTAGAACTACGCTCCATAAAGTTTTTAATCGTTAGTTTTTCAGAAGCAGATAACCAGGCTTTTCTTCTGAGGCACCTCTGGGTGAACTCAAACCACCAAACTACTGATTATCACCTGAAGGCATTAATTATTTGCAACATACAGGGGACTCTATTTTATTGTAAACAATAAGCATACACACAGATGAACATAATTAAAGCTTCCTTTAGAAATATCTGTACCATATGTTTTTTTATGTGATGTATTTTAATATTTATATTATTTCATTTTTAAAATGTTTGTAATGTCCCTCTAAATTAGTGTTATGTCTTGCTAATGGGTCACAGTTCTTTGAAAAACGGAAGTCTAACGTTCTGTTGATTCTTCAATTCTTTGTGTTCTAGAACTCAAATAATCACAGTTTCACAAAATTAGAAGGTATATCATCCAATTTTCACAACAGTCTCATATAGCCATTCAGTTAAAAGACAGAATCAGCACAGTACTTAACCTTAAAAACATACCACAATTTCTGACTTCAGGTTAGATTATATTTATACCACTTCTGCAAATGGGTGTAGATTTCTAATCACATTTACAGTTCACTGTGTTGAGTAACACTTATCATTGGTATCACTTTGTCTATGGAGCACGATTGATAGCAGAGAATATTACTGGTAAATATGTTTCTACCGCTTTTAAAATAATACTATTCCATGTATATTTTAATGTGCATTGTCAGTATCTTTATAATTTTTGTCTTTATAACGAAATTCAGTTGTAGCTAGGAAAAGATATCAAAGTCGAACATGGACTATTTTCAAAGGTCAGCTCATTTAAACCTCAAGTCTCTTGTTATAAATGGAATATTACTGATAACAGACGGAAGGAATTAAATTGCAACTCCATCCAGCTGACATGTTCATGAAGCTCTTTGTCAATTTTACATTGGGTTATGACACAGGAGATGACAGCGTGTGACACAGACATTCTGGCAGAGATTTTATCACATTAATAATGGCATCCCCAGTTTGTTCAAGAAGCCAATAGGAATAATACAGGAGTTTTTGGGTTTGCAAATACACAAAGATTCACCAGAAGTTTTTTTTTATATAAATAACTGGTGATAAAAACATTTAGTGACACATGAATGCTGATGCATTCGTCTTGGATGTATGCCTCGTATCGATATATCTGTCATTAATCAAATTCTAAACATATTGGGAAAGTGACCTGGCAATCTCATTTCACTTCTATACAAGGTAAAATTTAAAATTGAAATTTTATGTTTCTTAAGCTAAATAATCCACGAGTCTTATTGAAGAAGTAAAGTTTTTGTATTAAGAAGAAAGGGGTCCAGGTCAAATAACCTCCTCTAGCCTATTTATCAATCATTTCTCATCTCAGACTGCTCTTTCTTTACCCAGCCCACTTTTGCATATTCATATACAATTTCCCATCATTTTTTTTTTTTTTTTATTTCAGTTTTCTTCTACTGGGCCCTTTTCTTTGCCTCACTCTGTCATGGAAAATCACCAAGGTTTTAGTGAAAAACAGAAAAAACGTCTATTTAAGTGTGCCTATCAGCTGAGTTTTATTGTAATGGAATAAAAGTCCAGCTATAGAGAGAAGTGGATACAAAGAGATTTGGACAGACAGGCCTAACCAATACAGTTTTTTTTTTTTTTTTTTTAAACTTTTCACTACACCTGTACATCTGAGTACACATGATTAAAGATCTCAAAATAAAAGGGATCATATACTGTTCAACTGGATAGGTAAGAGAAAGAACACATAGCGAAATATTATAACAAAATGCCCCAACATCAACGACAGGAAAATTGTTAAATTGTTATAGGATATGTTAGTTTTCTATTGTTGCTGTAACAGATTACCATAAATTTTGTGGCTTGAAACAACACAAATGTGTTATCTTACAGTTCTGGAGGTTAGAATTCTGACATAGGTCTCAGTGGGCTAAAATCAAGGTGTTGACAGGGCTGTGTCCCATCTGTAGGCTCTAGAGGATAATCCATTGCTTGCCTTTTCTGGCTTTTAATGCCATCCACATTCCTTGGCTCATGGTCCTCTTCCATTTTTGATGCCAGCAATAGTCACTCTGACCTCCTCTTCGTCTTCCCTTTTCTATTCTCAAGGGCTCTTGTGATTATTTACAGTCCAACCAGATAATCCAGAATAATCTACCGATTTCAAAGTCTGCTGATTAAGCATTTTAATTGCTTTAACAACCTTAATTACCTTTTGTCATATTACGTATTCTTGATTCTACAGAGCATGGATTTTTTTTTATTACTATTATTGTGCTTCAGATGAAGCTTTACAGAGCAAATTAGTTTCTCCTTAACTAATGTATGTATTGTTCTGTGAGACACTGGTTGTCACCCCTGCAACATGTCAACACTCTTTCTAGACCTTGGGTTTCCCATTACCAGCTTTCCTGTTCTCTCCTGCCTTCTCGTCCTTGCCCCTGGGCTGGTGTGCCAATTTAGTCTCTTATACATGGTAGAGCTACCTGTATTATTGTTTGTTTTATGGGCCTGTCTAATCTTTCACTGAAGTGTGAACCCCAGGACTGACTTCAGTACTGAGTTAAAAGGGTATCCAGGGGCCATACTCTTGAGGTTTCTCCAGTATCCGTCAGACAAGTAAGTCTGTTTTTTGTGAGTTTGAATTCTGTTCTACAGTTTTTTCCAGCTCTATCTGGGATCCTCTATTGTGATCTCTGTAAGAGCAGTGGGTGGCGGTAGCTGTGCACCATCTAGTTTTGCAGGGCTCAGTCTGGTGGAGGTTGTGGTAGTTGTGGTCCATTAGTCCCTTGGACTAATCTTTCCTTGTGTCTTTGGTTTTCTTCATGGACATCTTTGGGACACGATTCCGCTTACTACAGAAAGAGCAACACATGCATGATAATAAAAATTTTATTTATACGACACTTCTCAGAAGCAACACACAGATATATAGAATTGCATAATATTGTCAACATTTTTTATATCCAACTGAACTATCATGTAATATGAAGGAACAATAAATATAATTTTAGGTATAGAGGTTTTAGAAATTCCTCTTTGAAAATTATTTTAGGAAAAGTATTTCAGGAAAAAGAGAAATACATGAAAATAATATCTGGAAAATGATGGCGAGTGAATGAATGTTCAGAAGTATTATCCTGCTGAGTAGCAAACAATATATATATTTTTAAGTATATATCTCAATCAACCTGGAATGAAGCGTTTGATAATAACTGTGGTAAGAGTAGAAGGGTAGTAAAAGCTACCAGAAAGAAAAAAAAAAGATCTCATCTTGGCAAATTGTTTTGGTGAGGATAATACTTAAGATTTAATTTTAACTTGTTTAATGTAATTTAAAACTAAATCAGAGCATTGACAAACTATTGCCCACAGATCACTTTGGCCCCAAAGGGGCCAGATCTGTTCACATCCATTCTTTTATGTATTGTTTTCAGTTGCTTCCATACTACAATAAGAGTTGAGTAGTTGTGACAGAGACTATATGGTTCACAAAGCCAAAATTATTTATTATCTGCCCCTTTACAGAAAAAGTTTACTGATTCTCAGTGTAGGCTACAGAGGCAATAGTCATATATTTAAAACTGAATAAAATGGTAGCCAATTCTAAATGCCAAGTTAAAGAAAACTTAAAGAAAACTGTATAGCTTAAACTTATTTATTAAAAAACGGAAAAGGTGAAAAAGCAATTCATAATTCAACAAAAGTGATAATGGATAAAAGTAATTTCCTGGAAGCTTACAAAGAAGTTCTGAAAGAACTTAGAAGCCTTGAACAACAGATAGGTTCAGCAACCTAGATAGATTTTAAAAGTATAGACTATTGGAAGAAGATAAAATGCATTAGGGAAATTGAAGCAAAACATAGTTTATATAAGTTGAAAGACATACAGATAAAAAATATCACTTCATAATTTAAATAATATGAATATATACACATATATGTGTACATATGTAAATCTCTCTCTATATAGATGTCATAATAAAGTAAGTGCATCTTGTAGAAGGTACAGAATAGAGGTAATTTAAAGTTAACACGTCATGAACTGGGTTGTATGATTAATTTTTCTTTTTTTAATTTTAGGTCCAGATTTTAAAATAACAAAAAGTAAATTATTTATGTATCAATAACCCTAATTTCTACCATATTTAAGACTGAATAGATTCTGCTCTAATTCCAACATAGATATGCTAGATAAAATGTGGCAAAATTTTAAAAAGTTAATGCATAAGAAAGTTAGTAAGAAAGTGAAAACCCCAAATTTGAAAAAGAGAGAAGGGATTCTCAGCTAGAATCATAAAGTCTAGCTGATGCCTGTGGCAGTTCAAGAACTAGGATAACCAGACATAGACATGACAACTGGGAAGTGAGATTGTCAAGGCGTTGCTATAAATGCACATCCATTTTGGAAACTGATACACAGCAGAGTAATCTCTTCCTTCTCTTCCTACAGGATTATATGTGCAAGGAAAAATGGGGAGGGAGCCAAAGGCAGCTAGGAAAGCCGTCAGATTGCAACACAGTTCTAAGCCCTGTTAAGGAGAAGGAACGAATAAAGAATTTGGTAGGTCAAATCTTATACCATTTTATAGTACTAACAAAGTTTTGGCAAAGTCAGTGGGGAATTCTTAAGCCCAAGTCACACATCAGAAGAGTTCTACATCTCCTAGGATCAGGCCTATCTTAGTCTTCTTGCCACATTCAGTTATTGCCTGGGAGAAGCCTACAGAAACATAGGTCTTAGTGCATGTGTGGAGATGAATTACAGAATACAACAGCTGAGACTACTGGTCAGTTACGCTCTTTGCAATCAGAAATTTGAAGGGTCCATTCGCATTATTGCAATATATAAAAACTTTAGGACACAGCCTGTCACATACAAAGCATATTTTAATGTTTTTCCCATTATTCATATTATTATTAAAACCTAGCAAAATAAACATGTTTACCCTTTATAACCTAAAATTATTTTACACTGAGATGCAGGTTCCACATTTTTGGCAACTCTGCTCCAAATCAGTAATCATCAAACATACCACCATGGTTGTTTGTTATTAACACAGAGATGCTGGCCAGACCGAGATCCCAATTCTCTAGTCCTTAAGAGGCATGGTGGTTTAGTGTTTGGCTGCTAACTCAAAGACTGGCAGTTCAAATCCATCAGCCAGTCCTTGGAAATCTTAGGGGGCAGTTCTACCCTGTCCTATAGGTTCACTACGAGTCGGAATTGACTGAATGGCAACAGTTTTCTTTTTTTTTCCAGTTCGTCCTGAAGTGAGGCTCAGAGACTCCATTTTTAGTCAAACATTTAATGGGTTGTCTCCTCTACCAGTGGCATTCCACATCTAAGAAACACTGACATTCCTTTTAGAAATGTATATTTAACTTTGAAGGAAGGCTGGGTTTTATTTTTGGACAATAGACTTCATAAAAATAAAAAAAAAACCAAACCCACTTCTGTCGAGTTGATTCCGACTCATAGGACAGAGTAGAAGTGCCCCATAGTTTCCAAGAAGCACCAGATTCTAACTTCTGACCTCTTGGTTAGCAGCCGCAGCACTTAACCACTACGCCACCAGCGTTTCCATGAGCTTCATAGGTTTATGCACATACTAATACAAAAGGATGCTATCTTCTGAAAGGAGAAATCCTTATGGGTGGAATTGCACCTCCTGCAACATATGAACTACTCATCTTCTTCAGTAAATGCTTATCTTTTATTTAAATAATCATACTGATAGCATAAACAAAAAGGAGGCTATCAGAGTTAGCCCTACGTTATTTATCCCAAAGTGGAGAATTACATTATGGTCACTCAAAGGACAGGTGTCAGTGATTTTGTCTAGGCTGTTAATGGCCTCAGTGGTTTCATAATTAGGCAACACCTGATCATTCCTATGAGCGTAAGAGAGGAGCAGGCATTTGACGAGTGGGGTCGAGGAAAGGAGGGGATGATATGAAAAAGGAAGGGAGGACTATTTCACATTCTCTATATTCCTGGTGGAAGTATGTCCATTTTGCTTTTTACCAAACTTCTATCTCGGAATCATACAAACTTTTTTTACTTCTGACATCTGGCATCTTCCCAGGCGCAGTGAATGACACTGTATAAGATACTAGAGCTAAAGATTGAACAAAAGTAACCTGATCCCTGGCAAGTGCATATTAAAATAATTAAAATCATCTACAAAAATTTTTAATGTACTTTCTAAATAGTGACCTTTGAACTTTGATGAATAATTCATTGAGAATTTTTAATTGTACTCTTCATTTCCACTACTGCTGAATACAATATGAAATTTTGGGCTATTATATTCATAATTTTCTATGCCATCAACAAAGTCATTTTTTATTTCTTGGATTCTATGAACATAAATGTGTGTGTATATGTATATATAGATGTATAGGTTTGCATGCACCTGTCTATCTATCTATCTATCTATCTATTGGAGCCCTGTTGGCACAGTGATTAAGAGCTCTGCTGCTATCCAAAAGTTTTGGGCGTTTGAACTTATCAGCCACTCAGTGGGAGAAAGAGTTGACATTCTGCTTCAATAAAGACTACAGCTTGGAAATCTTATGGGGGCAGTTCTGCCCTGTCCTATAGGGTCACTATGAGTCAAAATTGACTCGACAGCAATGAGTTTGGATTTGACTTTTTATTTATCTATTACTGAAATTGAACTTAAACACCTTAACTATCTCTTAGATAAGTCCATCAATTTCTCAACATTTAGTTCGAATACATTTAATTTTTAAATTTCATCCAAAATTTTCTTACTTAGTGATACCACATAAAGATATTCCAGTAAAAATGAAGGCTATGAAAACATTTAAAAATATATCAAAGTTTGTCCTCACTAAAACGCTTAAGAAAGATTTGCTTTTTATAACATTGGTTGTATTTACCTTATTTATTTACACTGGCTTAAACTAAAAATAAGTTTCTTAGCTCATTAGTGAAATATTGTAAGGGAAAAACTATATCATTCCCTTGCAAATATATTCTACCTTAAATCAGTGCTCACTGTCAGTGAAAGTATGTCTCCATGTGGTCTTACAAATTAGTTTTTATGCAGATGAGAAAGAAAATAGCCAACTCATCACCTGAATGGAAGATTTTTTTTTCCTGTCTTGACTGCAATTTTTTGTCAAGCATAACATATTCTAACTCACATGCATACAAGAGTTGAGTACATGACACATTTTGCAACATTCCGTGTCATTTCCTGTTTTTTTTTTTTTTTTTTAAACAAGTAACAGACATTAAACAGGCTGCCTATTAACTCAGACAAAAGTTAACTCCCTGGGAAGGAATGGAATGTAGTATGTAAGTGACATAACCAGTTAGATTTTCAGCAACACATATTCAACCCAGTTATGCTGTGAGGTGATGCCACTCACAAGCCAATCGTATATCGATTGCCATATTATGGCAGATGATGAGGAAATTTTAAATGAATGCAACATTCTTTAAAGAATAGAAATATCATGAATTATGATTATGATTTCATTGTATTTATTTTCAGTCTTATTAATAGTAGTTCCTTCATGTCTACATGTGGGCACTAGCTCCAAGTAATTTTCTCGGTACCCAATAATTTCACACAAAAAGTTAAATAAACCCCAAATTGCAATAATATGAAGATGAATCGATTTAAGTATCAGATTTCTTTCTACGCTGAATTTCTGGTAAAGAAATTCACATAGAGATGGTGCCCTCAAATGACTAAGAATAGCTAGACTCTGCTATTGCCTGTTGAAAATATGCATCCACAGTCTTTTAAAAAGCAATAGCATAGTATAATAATAATGGAAAACTAAGATCCACATTGACAAGTTATATCCAGAGGAAGAAATATATATATTTATAAATGTGCCTTTGACAAATAAGGTCTATTATTCCATCAATAATTTACAGACTGTAAATTCTTGAGCTGTTTATAAAAATATAAACTATATACTATCATATATAAATAACTCATAGGGCTATCCCCGAGTGACCTACTCAGTGATAGTTGGAAGAATTTCTGTTGTTGTTAGGTGCCATCAAGTCAGTTCAGACTCATAGCAACCCTATGTACAACAGAACAAAACACTGACTTGTCCTGTGCCATCCTCACAATTGTTGTTGTCCGTCGTTGCAGCCACTGTGTCAATCCATCTCATTGAGGGTCTGCCTCTTTTTCGCTGACTCTCCTCTTTACCAAGCATGATGTCCTTCTCCAGGGACTGATCCCTACTGACAACATGTCCAAAGTATGTGAGGCACAGTCTCACCATCCTCGCTTCTAAGGAGCATTCTTGTTGTACTTCTTCCAAGACAGATTTGTTCATTCTTTTGGCAGTCCATGGTATATCCAATATTCTTCTCCAACACCACAATTCAAAGGTGTTAATTCTTCTTCAGTTTTCCATATTCATCGTCCAGCTTTAATATGCAGAGGTGGTGACCATGGCTTGGGTCAGGTGTACCTTAGTCCTCAAGGTGACACCTTTGCTTTTCAACACTTTAAAGAGGTCTTTTGCAGCAGATTTGCCCAATGCAATGAGTCTTTGGATTTCTTGACTGCTGCTTCCGTGGTTGTTGACTGTGGACATGAGTAAAATGAAATCCTTGACAAGGTCAATCTTTTCCCCATTTATCACAATGTTGCTTATTGGTGCAGTTGTGAGGATTTTTGTTTTCTTTATATTGAGTTATAATCCATACTGAAGGCTGTGTTCTTCGATCTTCATCAGTAAGTGCTTCATGTCCTTTTTACTTTCAGCAAGCAAGGTCGTATCATCTGCATAATGCAGATTCTTAATGCGTCTTCCTCCAATCCTGATGCCCTGTTTTTCTTCATTTAGCCCAGATTCTTGGATTATTTGTTCAGCATACAGATTGAACAAGTACCGTGAAAGGATACAACCCTGACACAAATCTTTCCTGACTTTAAATCATGCATTATCACCTTGTTCTGTTCAAAAGACGGCGTCTTGGTCTATATACCGGTTCCTCATGATCACAATTAAGAGTTCTGGAATTCCCATTCTTAGCCTGCATTAAATAAATAAATTCCAGCTGTTACTCATGCCAAAGCAAGCCATGCAGCGTTGTCTGTGTCAAGCTTATTTTGGAAACCCTGGTGGTGTAGTATTTAAGTGCTACAGCTACTAACCAAAAGGCCGGCAGTTCAAATATACCGGGCAATCCGTGGAAACTCTGTGGGGCAGCTCAACTCTGTCCTGTAGGGTCACTATGAGTCAGAATAGACTCAGTGGAAAAGGGTTTGGTTTGGTTTAAATGTAAAACAGTAAGAAATCTTAATTCTCGTTGTTCTGGAAAAAGTTTTTTTTTTTTTTTTTAAGACATTCGTACATTTTTGGTATAATGTAAATTGATCCAAACTCTAGGGAGGGCAATGTGGCAATATTTAGCAAATTATATAAGCACATATGCTTGGATCAAGTCATTCTAAGAATTTATCTTTTAGACACTCTTGCTGATAGTGGAAAAAATACACTTGTACAATGTTATTTATTGCCCGCAACATATTGATAGAAAAATATTTTTAAATGGTTAGATGAATTATTGAATAGTCAAAAAATGGAAAATTAGGTAGATATTAAGAAGAATGAGGAAGCCCTGTATTTATTGATAAAGAAGTATCTTTATGAGAAGACTTAAGTGAAAAATTTTAAATGTTTAAAAGTATACACATTATGCTGCTAATAGTGTAAAAATACTTTTAACTGAATAAACATAAACATGTATATATATACATATATGTATATATTTAATTGTTTTTTAGTCTACCTTTGGAAGGATAAAAAGAAGTGATTATATTTCTAGGAGAACAGGTTAGGGTAACAGAGTAAAGAAACACTATACACTCTTTTTGCTTTAAACTCTTTCTAATTGAAATTTTTATTAAGATATAGATTCACACACAGTTGCAGGAAATCATAGAGACTTATCTGGACATTTTGCCCAGTTTCTCAATGATAAGATTTTATAAAATTATAGTATAATATTACAATCAGTATATTGGCATTGATACTATCCATCAATCTCAGTCATATTTCTCCAGTTTTACTTGTACTCATTTGCCTCTGTATGTGCATGTATATGCATGCTTTTGTGTAAGTACTACGTTCTATGCAATTCATGTCAAGATATGAAAAGATCAAGCACTGTAAGAATCCCTTCTGTTTCCTTGTTATAACCACACCCACTTTCCTTTTCCACCTAATTTCTAAATCCAAGAAACCACTAATCTGAAATTTTATTTCAAAATGTTAGAAAAATGGAATCATATTCTCTCTCTTTTAGGGATTGGCTTTTCTTAGTCAGTGTAATTACCTGGAGATTCAGCCAAGTTTTATGCACATATCAATAATCTCTTCCTTTTTTAAATTGTGTAGTACTCCACGGTCTCTATGTACCAGACTGTTTTCTCTTTCACCTATTAAATAGTATCTGGGTTGGTGCCAATTTGGGGCTATTAGAAATAAAACTGGTATGAACATTCAGGTCCTGGAGAAGCACACCATGCTTAGTAAAGTGGGCGGTCAATGAAAAAGAGGAAGACTAGCAATGAGATGAATTGACACAGTAGCTGCATCAACTGGCTCTAACATAATAAGGATTGTGAGGTTGGCACAGGACCAAGCAGTGTTTCATTCTGGTGTGCATAGGGTCACTATGAGTTGGAACCCTGGTGGTGTAGTGGTTAAGTGCTATGGCTGCTATCCAAAGGGTCGGCAGTTCAAATCCACCAGGCACTGTTTTTTTTTTTTTTTTTTAGATGGCACTTAACAACAACAGCATGAACATTCATGTGGAACTAAAAGTTGAAAACCAGTACATGTACAGGTTTTTGAGTGGTCACACATGTCTTAGTTATTTAGTGCTGCTATAACAGAAATACCACAAATGGATGGCTTTGACAAAGAGATGTTTATTGTCTCACAGTAAAGTAGGCTAATAGCCCAAATTCAGGGTGTCAGCTCCAGGGGGAGGCTTTCTCTCTCCGTTGGCTTTGAAGGAAGGTCTTTCTTGTCAATCTTCCCCTGAACTAAGAGCTTCTCTGCACAGGAACCCTGGGTCCAAAGGATGTGCTCTACTCCTGGTGCTTCTCTCTTGGTGGTATGAGGCCCCCAACTCTCTGCTTGCTTCTCTTTCCTTTTATCTCTTAAGAAATAAAAGGTTATGCAGGCCACCGGGCAAATTCCTTTTACATTGGATCAGGGAGGTCACCTGAGTAAGTGTGGTGTTACAATCCCACTCTAATCCTTTTAACATAAAATTATAATCACAAAATGGAGGACAACCACACAATACTGGGACTCATGGCCTAACCAAGTTGATACATACATTTTTGGGGGGACATAATGCTATCCATGACAATGCATTTTTATTTCTTTGGAATAAATGCTAGAAAGTACAATTGCTGGGTCAGATTACAATTGCATGTTAAGTTTTATGAGAAACTGCCAAATTGCTTTCCATAGTTTACATTCCCACCAGCAATGTATGAGAAATCTAGTTTCTTTACCTCCTCACCAGCATTTTGTTTTGTCAATTTTTTTTTTTAATTTTACTCATTCTGATAGTTATATCTTGATATTATTATTGTGATTTAATTTACAGTTCTCTAATGGCTAATGATACCAAACTTATTTTTGAATGATCTTTTCTTCTCCTTTTTTTTAAAAAAGTTTTTATTTTTTAGAGCAGATTTAGGCTTACAGAAAAACCATGCAGGAAATACAGACAGTCCCTATATACTTGCTCCTCTCTCTCTCTTGCACTGTTTCTGTTATTAACATCTTGAACTCTTGTGTTTTCTTATAATTGGTGAACCAATGTTAATGTATTATCATGAACTAAGTCCATTGTTCACACTGCCATTCACTCTTTGTGTTTTAGAGTCTTCTGGGCTGTGATAAATGCATAATTTCATGAGTCCGCCTTTACAGTATCATACAGAATAATTTCACTGGCCTAAAAATATCCTGTGCTCTACCTATTCAAACCAACCCCCCTTCCCCTAGCAACTGCTGATCATTTTTACTGTCACTACAGTTTTGCCTTGTCCAGAATGTCATATAGTTGGACTTGTACAATATGTAGCTTTTTTCAGATTGGCTTATTTCATTTAAGAATGTATGCATTTAATGTTTCTCCACGTCTTTGTGTGGCTTGATTGCTCACACACTTTTATTACTTAATGATTACTCCATTGTATGGATGTACCAGTTTGTGTTTATACATTTGTTATCCATGCATCATTTGGTAGAATATCTTGATTACTTCCAATTTTTGACAAAAATAAAGGTGCTTTAAATATTTGTGTGCGGGTTTTTGTATAGGTATATACATTTTCAGTTAATTTGGATACATACCTGAGGGTTGATTGTTGGATTACATGATAAACTTATGTTTAACTTTGAAACAAACTGCCTGACAGTTTTCCAATATGGCGCTACAATTTTGCATTCTCACCAGCAATAAGTGAGAGTTCCTGTTGCTCTACATCTTTCCCAGCCCAGTCTTGAAGAGAAGTATGACAATTATCTTCATACTGTGGGGAAAAATAATACATTATAAAGTCCTACTAGATGTTTTCTATTAGAAGATTCAACATGGGTGTGAGAAATTTTTTTTTTTTAATTAAAATAGCTAACAACATAGATGAACATGAAAAGTGGATTTCTCCTTTCTTTATTACATACACCTACATTCACTGTTTAGGAGTTTCTTGAGATTTCAGTAAAAACTGTTAAGTGAAACTCACTGAAAAATATTTTCTGCCTTGTTTTATGTTGCAACAAAAAAGATTTTTCCAGTTGTTTTAGAACCTATTAATATACATGATGAATACAATTAATAAAATAAAAATCCAACATAAAAGTGAGATGATTTTCCAATAAATGTGGACTTCTCTGTAATGACATAGCAGTGTTCTATCAAAGAGCAAATCTCAGTATTGATTTGGTTGCAGTAAGAATAAGATTGTTGTTTTATTCATGCACTTTTAATTCATGCCTTAACAGTATTTTTCAATACATGTACCTTTTTAAATTCTGGAATTATATATTTTGTAGAGTTTTCTGTTTATGTTCTATTTTCTTTTGTATGCTGAGCTGTTGGTTGGTGCAGCAACTAATTGTGATACAATCATTTCCTTCAACTACTACAATTTCAAAGAAAATTCTAAAAATCTTTTCTTTAGTTTGTCTTCTACAAATTTATTTACATATTTATTTCAGTATCAAGTTTTTAGAATTATTATAAATTGCTTAATGAAAAAAGAGATTATTTTTATCATGTCTGTTTAGTACTTGGCAGTAGTGATAAAACAATCATACTATATATATGCATATACAATTCACAATTCCCAAGTTAAACAAAATTGCCATACTTACATATGTATATTCCAAGTTTTCTCACTTTTCATGTTGAAATCTCTTTGGGCCTTTACTTAGAGAAAATTAATAACCAGAATATTAGAACCAGAGAGGATTTTTACCATATCTATGTATGTTTGATGGAACTCTGGTGGCACAGTGGTTAAGAACTTGGCTGCTCACCAAAAGGTCAGCAATTCAAATTCACCAGCCAATCCTTGGAAACCCTATGGTACAGTTCTACTCTGTCCTGTAAGGTCACTATGAGTCAGAGTCAACTCGATGGCTATGGATTCGGTTTTTGGTTTTATATATGTTTGGGGTAGTGGTTAAGAGTTTGGTTGCTAACCAAAAGGTAGGTAATTCAAATCCAGCAGCAGCTTCTTGGAAACCTTATAGGGCAGTTTTACTCTGTCCTAAACAATTAATATAAATTGGAGTTAACTTAATGGCAACCAGAGTTTTGGGGTAAAAGTTTTATTGTTTTAATTAAAAATAATACATGTTCATTGTATAAAATATGGTTCCCCTGGTTTGGCGGTGTAGACGAAAAAGTTTGGTAAATACTAACTGAAAGGCTGAAGGTTCAAACCCACCCAGAAGCACCTCAGAGGACAGGCCTGGAGGTCTGCTTCTGAAAGGTCACAGACTCGAAGACCCTAAGGAGCAGTTCTACTCTGCACACATGAGGTCATCATGAGTCAGAATTGACCTGATGGCCACAAACACCAATAACATTGTATAAAATAAAGAAATGCATAATTCTCATAGTTGTTATTTGTCTGTCTTAGTTATCTAGTGCTGCTGCAACAGAAATACCACAAGTGGATAGCTGTAACAAAGAGAAGCTTATTTTCTCAGTCTAGTAGGCTAGAAATCTAAATTCGGGGTATCATCTCCAGGGGAAGGCTTTCTCTCTCTGTCAGGTCTGGGGGAAGGTCCTTCTTAGCAATCTTCCCCTGGACTAGGAGCTTCTCCTTGCAGAAGCTGTGGTCCAAAGTACGTGCTCTACTCCTGGCACTGCTTTCTTGGTGGTATGAGGTCCCCTGTCTCTGCTGGCTTCTCTCTTTTATATCTCAAAAGAGATTGTCTTAAGACACAATCTAACCTTATAGAGCTCCTCAACATAACTGCCACTAGACCATCTCATTAACATCATAGTGATAGGATTTACATCACATAGGAAAATCACATCAGATGACAAAATGGTGGACAATCACACAATACTGGGAATCATGGCCTAGTCAAATTGATACACATATTTTTGGGGGACACAATTCAATCCATGGCATTGCCTTTGAATTGACCTCTTACTCATGGTGATCCTATGTGTTTCAGAGTAGAACTACTCCATAGTGTTTTATTGGCTATAACCTTTACAAAAGCAGATCATCAGTCCTTTTCTTCACCAGAGCTGCTATATGGGTTCCAGCTATCAACTATCAATTAGCAGGAGATTGCAAATTGCTTATAAAGAACAGAAAATGTATTATCTGTATTTCCCATCTCCTAGAAGTAGGCAGGAGCCCTGGTGGTGCAGTGGTTAAGAGCTGCAAAAAGGTTGTGAGCTAAGATTTTTTGTTGTTATGAGGTGCCATTGAGTTGGTTTTGACTCATAGCGACCCTAGGTACAACAGAACGAAATACTGCCTGGTCCTGCTCCATCCTCAAAGTCACTGTTATGCATAAGCCAATCGTTGCAGTCACTGTGTCAATCCATCTTGTTGTTTTCCTCTTTTTCATTGACCCTCTACTTTACCAAGCATGATATCCTTCTCCAGGGACTGAATCCTCCTGATAACCTGTCAAAAGCATGTAAGACATAGCTTCACTATCCTCACTTCTAAGGAGCACTCTGGTTAAACTTCTTTCAAGACAGATTTGTTCATTCTTTTGGCAGTCCATGGTATAGTCAGTATTCTTCTCCAACACTGCAATTCAAAAGCGTCAATTCTCATTTGGTTTTCCTTATTCATTATTCAGTTTTCCCATGCATATGAGGCAATTGAAAACACCATGGCTTGAGTCAGGTGCACCTTAGTCTTCAACGTGACATCTTTGCTTTCTAACACTTTAAAGAGGCTTTTTGCAGCCAATTTGCCCAATGCAATGCTTCTTTTGATTTCTTGACTGCTGCTTCCATGGGTATTGATTGTGGATCCAGGTAAAATGAAATCCTTGACAACCTCCATCTTTCTCCATTTATCATAATGTTGCTTATTGGTCCAATTGTGAAGATTTTCATTTTCTTTATGTTGAAGTATAATTCATACTGAAGCCTTGGTCTTTGATTTTCACTAGTAAGTGCTTCAAGCCTCTTTAATTTCAGCAAGCAAGGTGGTGTCATCTGCATATCGCAGGTTGTTAATGAGCCCTTCTTCAATTGTGGTGCCCTGTTTTTCTTCATACAGTCCAGCTTCTCAGACTATTTGCTCAGCATACAGATCGAATAGGTGTGGTGAAAGGATACAATCCTGACACACAATTTTCCTGATTTTAAACCACATTGAAAGCAATTAAGCTAAGATAATAACACAAGAAGAATAGACTTGATACACAAGAAAGTTCTTATTTTCATTTAGACATTCCATGGAATATCTTGACTAGCATTATATGATTTCAACTGTAGACAACAGCAATGACTATGCAAAGCCTAGCATCAGAGCAAGGAACTACTGCCTGGTACAAAGAGCTTTGACATGACATCAGGCTAGCATCATAGAGAAGGGCCCCCTACTAGATACAATTGGTAGAGACCTGGTAGGATCTGCAGTAAGCAGTGGGTCTCTGTCCTGTCAGAATTTCATCTTCATGAAATACAACAACTGAAAAGATACAGGAAATGGCAAGCACAGAGTCCACAAGAAAATGTGCCCTGGAATGCTAGTGGAAATGTGAGATAATTAATTTACAAATAACATGTCTCTGTTGATTTATAAATAAATTGAAAAGTAGCCGTAACTTAAATTTTCCTTAGCCCTTTTCCTTGACTTGTCAGTACTAAAGAAGTGATGCACATCTTAAAGTCCTGGAGTTGTATTTTTGAGTATATGTTTCTGAAGTTCATTAAAGCCAATGGTCTCTGGTTAGCTGATAGACCTCAGCTAATAGATAAATAATCAGGAATTCTGGAACCAGTTGTTAAACCATTTATTGTTGTTAGCTGCCATATACTTGGTCCCTGATTCATGGAGCCCCCATGTGTTACACAGAAGAACTGCTCTATAAGGTATTCTTGCCTATAATCTTTATGGAAACATATTGCCGGGCCTTTACTTCCGTGGAGCACATGATAGGTTTTTACCACCAACTTTTCAGTTAGCTGCTTATGGAAACCATTTGCCCTACACAGGTTTCTTTTGTTAAACCATTAGTAGCTTGGAATCAGCCATTGTAGGAGTATTTACACCACAGCAAATGTTACAAATAAGCTCTCCCCTCCCCACTCAGGCCCCAGAGTTGGTTTACCAGAACACACTAATTAAAGCTCTACTGGTTCAAAATCTGATTTTTTAAAAAGCCATCTTATTTTTAGGCTGAATTTAATTCACTACTTGAGAAAGCAGTCTAATTTGCTTGTCTGTATAAAGAACACATTGTTTAGAATTGAATCTGTGTTCTAGCTCAACAGCTTCCAAATATTTATCAGCTGATCCAAATCAGTGTGTGCGTAAAGTAATGAGACGATGTTAAAACAAGAAAACTGGTTATATGCTGTAATTTCCACGGGGAGGGAAACTGAAAGAAGTTGGGCATTCTCTAGGCAAGTTGTAGCTAACAGGCATTCATACATTTAAAATAATAGCTTTGAAGTTTGTCTTATCCATTCCATGTAGTAATACTGGGAGAAGTTGCAAATGAATTGTGGTCTCTACCATTGTTTTTTAGTTTCTTTGAAGATATACTATATTTGTATTAAATGACATCACAATAAGTAAATATGAATTCACATCAAAGTATCACACAATGTTAGAGAGATTGCAAATAGGGAAGTAAAGATACTGTTAAAATTGGAAAACTTACTGGTTTAGTAAATTCTTAGGGCAGTGGTTCTCAACTTTAGCATTCGTTAGAATCACCAAGGGACTTGTTAAGAGACAGTAGGTCAAAGATGGTGCTTGAATGTTTATGTTTGTAAAAAGTTTCCAGATGATGCCGGTCCTGCAGGTCAGGGAACAACAACTTGAGAGAGAGGGCCCTGTTGAGAGAAGGTGCTTCTTCCTCATGGTAGTCTTACGTATTCTAGTTAATTCACAAAATATGTGTTGAATTGGATTTCTCAACTAAACTGGAAAGAAAGAAGCTAATGCATTCTACTGGATAGAAAAGGAGAAATATGTATACACATATATATACCAAAAAACCAAACCCATTGCCATCCAGTCAATTCCAGCTTATAGCAGCCCTATAGAACAGAGTAGAACTGCCCCATAAGATTTCCAAGAAGCAGCTGATGGATTCAAACTGAAGTTTTGATCGTTTGGTTAGCAGCCGAGCTCTTAACCACTATGCCATCAGGGCTCCATATCTATCTATCCATCCTTCCATCAGTCCGTCTGTCCATCCGTCCGTCCATCATTCATCTATCGATCGATCGATTGATTGATCATCTATCACCTATCTATCTATCTATCTATCTATCTATCTATCTATCTATCTATCTATCTATCTATCTATCTATCTATCTATGATCTATCTGTCTATCTATCTATCATCTATCTGTCTATCTGTCTGTCTATCATCTATCTGTCTATCTATCATCTATCTACCTATCTATCCATCATCTATCTATCATCTCTCTATCTACCTATCTACCTATCATCTATCTATCTATCTATCTATCTATCTATCTATCTATCTATCTATCTATCTATCTATCTATCTATCTATCTATCTATCATCTATCTATCTATCTATCTATCATCTATCAATCATCTATCTATCTGTCTATCTATCATCTATCTGTCTATCATCTATCTATCTATCTACCTACCTATCTACCTATCTATCCATCATCTATCGTCTATCATCTGTCTATATATGATGTGATATAATCAGTTTTACTCTGATGATCAACTGCATGTCTTAACAATTTGAAATTAAACCAGAAGACATTCATACTTTTATTTTGTATATAAAATAATGAATTACTTATAGATATGTTGATATGATAAAAGGATAGATTACATTTGAGTATTGAATGTTTAGAATCCGAAGAGTGGTACTAAATGCAAAAGCTAAAAAAGAGATCAATATCTATACTTAACACATTTTTATTTTTACAGAATAATTGTAAAACTAAAATATCCAAGAAATGTAATGCTTGTATGAATATGTGGTAAGGAAAATTGATATTAACATGAAAATTCTAAAAATGAGAATGAGAAAATTGCTCATAGATAATATAACTGGGGGACCACATAAAAAATATGAGCAAAAAAAAAGGGGGGAAAGAGGCCAATATAAATGAAATTAGTTATTTTGTAAAAAGTTTCACATGTATCTGTTGCAAACTTAATTTTTTTTTCTGAAGTAATTTTAGATTTACAGAAGAGTCGCAGGAATAATACAATTTCCTTATATGTTTTTCCAGCTTCCCTTGATGTTAAGATCTAATGTAAAATTAGTAAACTTGTCAAAACTAAAAAAAAAAAAAAAAAAAAGTTGGTATAATACTATGAACCAAGCTTCAGACTTTATTGAGAATTCGTTAGGTTATTATAATTATTATTTTAAATTCTCTCATATAATGCCTTTAGTTTTTGTTCCAGGATCCAGTTCAGGATTTCTGTATTATTTCTTCTTGGTCTCCTCCAATCTACATTTCCTCTGTATTTTCTTCCATTACCTTGACAGTTTGGAAGAGTACTGGAAACTTATTTTTAGAATTCTCTTCAATATGTGTCCAATATTTTCTCATGATCTGATTGAGGCTATGTATTTTGGGAAAGAATAATTCACAGACATTGTGCTCCTCTCATTGTCTTATATCAAGGGGTATATTATGTAGATATGTTTTATTACTAGTGATGCTAACATCAATCACTTGGTTAAGGTGGTAACTGCCAAGTTTCTTCACTATAAAGATATTATTTTTCCCCTTGTATTTTTTAATTATTACAGGAGATACTTTGAGACTATGTAAATATCAGTTTGTCTTGATATCTGACCTGTTTCTAAGAGTATTTTCTGTTGTTATGTTGAAAACGTGCTGTTGATTAAGCCTTATTCTTTAACAGGTATTGTGTTTCAGGGTCGAAGAGTTGTAGCCAATGTTGCAGTTCCTTCTTGGATGTTAGTCTGAATCCAGCATGCTTAGGTATCCTTCCATCAGAATTTGACTTTTTGTTTGTTGTTTATCTGATCCCTTCCCCTAGTTACAATGGATGTTCATTGATACACCATGCAAAGGTTGAGATTGTGTGTCAACTTGGCTGGTCCACGATTCTCAGTGTTTATATGTGATCACCTCCATGATGGGATCTGCTATGAGTAGCCAATCAGTTGAAAAGGAGTTTTCTTGGACCTGTTGCCTACATCCAAATATAAGCAGACATTCTGGCTTTTGCCTGGTTTGGATTCTGCAGCTGCCTCCTGTTCTTGGGATTTGAACTGCCATCTTACCTGCTGATCTTGGAATTCATCAATCTTCACGGCCTGTGAACAAGAGCCGTGCTCTCCAGGCTGCCAATCTTGAGTTCACCAGCCCCTGCAGCTATGTGAATCAGGAAAAGCCTTGCGGTCTTGCCTGCTGATCTTGGGATTCATTGACCTTCACAGCCTGTGAACAAGAGCCCTGCTCCTCGACCATCTGATCTTAGCTTCACAAGCCCCTGAGGCTATGTGAATCAGGAGAAGCCTCTACCCTGATCCAAGGACTTGGGATGTTCCAGCCTCTACAATCACAGGAGCCATTTCCTTGAGATAAACCTCTCTCTCTCTATATTTATATATATAGTTATTGTGTGTGTGTATATATATATATATACACACACACACACACACACACACATATATGTATAATGGGAATTCCAGAACACTTAAGTGTGCTCATGAGAAACCTGCACATAAATCAAGGGGCAGTCTTTCCAACAGAACAAAGGGATAATATGTGGTTTAAAGTCAGGAAAGTTATGTGTCAGGGTTGTATCGTTTCACCATACCTATTCAATCTGTATGCTGAGCAAATAATCTGAGAAACTGGGCTGTATGAAGAAGAATGGGGCATTAGGATTGGAGGAAGATTCATTAACCCCATGCATTATACAGATAACACAACCTTCTTGCTGAAAGTGAAGAGGACATGAAGCACTTACTGATGAAGATCCAAGAACACAACCTTCAGTGTGGATTACACCTCAACATAAAGAAAACAAAAAATTCTCACAACTGGACCAATAAGCAACATCAGGATAAGTGGAGAAAAGATTGACGTTGTCATGGATTTCATTTTACTTGAATCCACAATGAACACCCATGGAAGTAGCAGTCAAGAAATCAAAAGACAAGTTGCATTGGGCAACTCTGCTGCACAGGACCTCTTTAAAGTGTTGAAAGCAAAGAAGTCACCCTGAAGACTAAGGTGCACCTGACCCAAACCATGGTGTTTTCAATGGTCTCCTATGCATGTGAAAGCTGGATGATGAAGAAGGATGAGCAATGAATTGATGCCTTTGAATTGTGGTGTTGGAGAAGAATATTAAATATACCATGGACTGCCAAAAAAATGAACAAATCTGTCTTGGAAGAAATGCAACAAGAATGCCCCTTAGAAGCAGGAATGGGGAGACTATGTCTCATATACTTTGGACATGTTGTCAGGAGGGATCAGTCCCTGGAGAAGGACATCATGCTTGGTAAAGTAGGGGGTCAGCAAAAAAGAGGAAGACTATCAGTGAGATGGATTGACACAGTGGCTGCAACAATGGGGTCAAGCATGACAATGATTGTGAGAATGGCGCAGGACTGAACAGTGTTTCGTTCTGTTGTACATAGAGTCACTATGAGTCAAAACCAACTCAATGGCACCTAACAACAACAACTATATATATGTGTGTATATATACATATATATGTATATGTATATATATATATATATATATATATATATGCTTTATTGATTTTGCTTCTGTAGAGAACCCAGCCTAAGATACAGCAAGTATGACTTTGTTGCCATTTTCCCCACAGAGTGAGAGAGGTAGCATCCTGGTGGGTTATTCTACAGTTTCCACAGTGTCTAATGCTCCTCTCTCTGAGTTCTGCTTTGTGAGACTTTCTAAGGGAACTACCAATATTTGGTGTGAGCAGTTAGTGGGGTTCATAGCAAAAGAGTTTATAAGAGGGTATGGAAACTCTCTATATTTGCAGCTCCCAGAGGCTTTAATTACTTTCGTCAGTGCACGGTGGACTCCTACCAAGTCTATAGTCATCCTAGGTGAACTCCTCTTACTGATATCCAGCTTTATCTTGCCCTTTTGAGTCAGAACTTCCACCTCATCTCTCCCAGTATTAAACTGTCTCTTCCTAGATTTTAGGCCATATGCTTCCTATGTGAGTCCCTCATGGTGGAAACAGTAATAGTGCTTGGCTGCTTACTGAAAGTTTGGTGATTCCAATCCATCCATTTGCACCTGCAAAAAAGACCTGGTTATTTACTTCTGAAAAATCAGCCACTGAAAACCCCATAGAACACAGCTCTACTCTGACACACATGGGTGACCATGAGTTGGAACCTACTAGATGGCAACTAGTTACTGGATAAGGTCTCCTGTAAATAAACATTCTAATAGTGTTAGAAAAGTTGTGAACTTGCTATTGTCTTGCATTTTTAATTATAAGTTTGGGAGTGACACTTTTCTCACTGCTTTACAACCCGAAGAGGGAACTGAGAGCAAACAATGCTATATAGTTTTAAACCAAATAATAATCCAAATAATAACTTACTATAGAGTGTACTTGCCCAAAGTAATCAAGTGAATCCACTTAAGCTTGAACAAAAAATCTGATTATTTTTAAATTACATTAGTTTTCTGTACCATACCAACAATGACTTATCTACATATTGCTTTTTTAAATTTTCTTACAAATAAATAGTGTCTCATAAAAGACTGCAAAATTTTAAAATGAAAAGCTATAGTGTAGATTGTTTTTGTATATCAAACAACATCTAATATTATATTACATGGTCCCATCTTCTACTATTTAATTAGATTTCAACCTTTTAAATACATTATCATACAATTTTAGGGAATATTTTTAAAACAGATTTAGATTTACAGAATTGTGACAGTAGTACCATTTCCATATACTCTCCACCCAGCTTTGTCTACTCTTAACACTTATGTCAGTGTGGTGCATTTGTCATACTTATTGAATGGATATTAGTACATTACTTTTAACTAAAGTTCAGAGTTTAGTCAGAGTTCCTTAGTTTTACATAATGTAGCTTTTATGTTCCAGTATTCCACATAGCCTTTGATCTTCATATCTTCCTAGGCTCCTCATAATTGTGATTGTTTCTGACTTTTGTTGTTTTTGATGACTTTGAAAGTTTTAGGAGTAATGGCCAAATATATTGCAGAATGTTCCTCAATGGGCATTTTTGTTAAGTTTCTCTCAAGATTGAAGTGGAGTTATGGGTTTTGGGGAGGAAGACCACAGAGGAAAAGTATCATTTTCATCATTTTATATTAAGCATCGTACTATCAACATGACTCATCATTGTCGATATTAAACTTGACCACTTGGCTGTGGTAGTGTTTGTCAGTATTCTTCACTGAAATATTATACTCACCTCCCTTTCATACTATACCATTTTGAAAGAAGTCTTTATGTGCAGCCCACACTTAATGAGTGAAGAATTACACACCACCTCCTTGAGAGTGGGGTATCTACATAAACTGTTTGGAATTTTTCTGAATGAGAGATATCTATATTTCCTCCTTATTTATTTATTCATTAATAATGTGTTTATATCAGTACAGACTCATGAGTATTTTATACCTTGGTTTATATTTCAATACTATACTAGTTATTATTTTTATTAAATTTCAATTTATTTTATTGTGGTAAATATATAGATAATGAAACATTTGTCATTTCCACAATCTTCACAGTTAA